>NC_056690.1:92660552-92778052 GCF_018350215.1 Panthera leo | reverse complement strand
AACAAAAACACGTCCTCTCTTCCCGGTTGCATAAACTCGATTACAATCAGAGAAAGGTGAGAAAATACTCGCGTTGTGCGTGCATCATTTCGTAATTCTTAAAACACTTGTCACCCTACCTGGAAGGGAATGGCATTTCATTTCATTTGAAAGCCACTCCATTTCCACTAAAGCCTGACTACGACCCACGAGGGACATCCCGCCAGTACCCAAGTCAGTGCTTTGGGCAGAGGAACACGCACACTTGCGTTCCTTGAGAGAAAGGCAGCATTGACAACTTTGGTAACAGAGACTGTGACACATGTGACAACTTCGAGCTGTCATACCCTGGAAAGAAATTCCCAGGCTTAAACTGAACCCAAGCTCAGGTGCTAAAGGGGCCATAAAATTTCTAGGTGCTAAAGGGACGGTGAAAAGCGGACGTTTTTCTTTCACCTGTATTAACTATAGAAATGGAATATTTTCTGGTGTTTTGTATCATAAAAGGAGAACTGACTGAAAATTAGGAAACATATTTGGAAAAAGCCCCGTCTTGCCTTAGTCTGCCCTGAATTTGACCTAACGTTTGGCCAACCCTGTTGCTTGAGCTGGGGGTGCCGTGACATATGCACCTGTAACATCACCAATTACAATAATAATGCACATCACACGTACTGAGAGTGCTCTGCAGGGCTTATCCCTTGAACAATCACAACAACCACGTAGAGGAAGTAATCCTGTCATCTCTGCTTTGTCGCTGGGGACACGGAGCTTGGACCACGGCCTTTGCCCAGACTCACTCACCTGGGAAGTGCTGAGCTCAGAAGATGGCCGTGATTCTCGAGTGTGAGCTCTCGACCACAATACACGCTGCACCAGACGCAAGGACAGCTAAGGGAGAAGCAGAATGCGCTCAGGGAGGCAGGACCGTACCTACACAAACAGAAATATCGTCTCACAATACAGGCTGTGTGCAATGGCCAGCGTCCATCGTGTGTGTGTGTGTGGGGGGGAGGCAGGGCACAGGGACAGGAAACCAGCCGTCGGACAAGAAGCAGGGCATTCTCGTGTCTGAGGACCAATCACACAAGAGTTGCAGGTTTCAGTCGGCCTTGGGAATAGAAAAGGACCGGGCGCAGATGGATGGGGTGATCTGAGGGGAGAGCAGAGGAAGCCTCGGTGAGGACCGCTGAGCCGCGGGAGAGAGGAGTTCGGGACAGCGGTCTGGCCCGGACGGCCACCTTCACACACCTGCCCGTGCAGCTGGTCGGACACTAGCAGGCCTGCTGCCCCTGTCCGGTCCAGGCAGGCCGCGTCGTAACTTGGTGCAGACGGCACGCGCGAGGAAACACGGCAAGGGCAGGCGTGTGGTGCTTGGGGCGACGGTTTACGGACAGCATGGCTCCCTACAAGTCACAGGACTCGGTACAGCTGATCGAGAACATCAGACCTCGTGCTGTCAGTTTCTGCTCAGCTGGGTCAGTTTCTCAGGTTCGCAGGAACCTCGGGGTTATTCAAGAGGCACGTCACATGTTCTGAGGTCAAAGCCGGGATAAATCTTCCCCGTGATCTCTTATTAAGCAAACATCCTATAACGCGGGGGATACTGACTTTGTCAATATCCCCAAAATAAAAATACATGCACCTCAGTGTTTATTGTAGCATTATTTACAAGAGTCAAGGTATGGAAGGAGCCCAAGTGTCCATCGGGTGACGAATGGATGAAGAAAGTGTGGTGTATGTACATACACAAGGGAATATAATTCAGCCACGAAAAAGAATGAAATCTTACCGTTTGCCACGGCACAGGTGAAGCTACAGACTATTACGCCAAGTGAAATAAATCAGCCAAGAAAGACAAATACCATATGATTTCACCGACATGAGGACTTTCAGAAACAAAACAAATGAGAAGAGAGGGAAAAAAGGAAGGAAAACCAAGAAACAGACTCAACTGTAGAGAACGATGAGGGTTATCAGAGGGGAGGCGGGGATGGGGATTAAGGAGGGGACTTGTGTTGAGGACCAGCTGGTGTATGGAAGTGACAAATTGCTGTCCTGTCCCCCTGAAACTAACAGAACCCTCGCTGCATGCTAGCTAGCTGGAAGGATATAACCTTGACCAAAAAAACTAAATAAAAATAATGACTGATTTCACATGATCGTCCTTTCTGGCTGTGATGCTTCTGAATGTGAGCTAAAATGCGTAAAGACCCAGCACTGCTCAGGGCAAGCGTTTGTACACTAAAATACCCCTGTTCTTCACTAACAAGGAAGGCACTGCAGGTTTTGCATAAGACAAGGGCCTGTGTTACTTGACTTTTTAATCCTTAAGTGACGGGCAGCCGCTCTGTGTGGGAATAGGGCTGGTGTCCAGGTTTGAGATGAAAGGTCAGGAGAGGACACCCAGGGCACTGGGCAGAAATCACACGTCTCCCGGGTCCTGCAAGACTCCTTTGCCGGGTAGGATCCTGGGTGGAAAGTAACAGAACCACCTCTTGGCAAATGAAGGACAAGGGAATTTGGGGGGTTATTAGAGCATGTGGACTTTTCCGTAGGATGGAAGTCTGCCTTGGAAAGATCTGGAGGGCTGGGTAGAGAGTAAGAAGCACAGAAAATGCCTCAGAGCAAGACTGTGGTGTCCAAGTGGTGCCCCAACGCCGCCTGCCTCCTTCGAGTCATTTTCTCAGGACTCCGGAGCGGCCAGCTTGTCGGGCCTAACTAATGGACCCTCCTCCCGAGCATGCCTGCTGGGAAAGGGTAACATTCCTGCTTAAAAGCGTGAACCCAGGCTGCAACAAAATCCACACACCAGGGGCGCCTGGGTGGCTCAGTCGGTTAAGCGTCCGACTTCGGCTCAGGTCGTGATCTCGCGGTTTGTGAGTTCGAGCCCCGCGTCCGGCTCTGTGCTGACGGCTCAGAGCCTGGAGCCTGCTTTGGATTCTGTGTCTCCCTCTCTCTCTGCCTCTCCCTGGCTCGGGCTCTGTCTCTCTCTCTCTCAAAAATGAATAAACATTAAAAAAAAAAAATCCACACACCATCTACACACAGTCGACATGGGACGAAGGCTCAGTTTCCTGCAAGAAAACCCAGATACCACAGGGGCATTGAGCGGGGCTGGGAATCCGGAACTGGCCCTTTCATGCTCCTGGCCGCTCCTGTCTTGGCACACTGCCTGCTGCGGGGGCAGGGGTCAGTGATCAGCGCAGGAACAGGGCTCTGGGGAGGCGTAGGAGTGCAGGGGGGAGGCGTGGTGCAGATCACGAGGGTTACAGTGGCCACACCTTTGGCAAGTTACTCAAGTTGTGTGGACATCCGTGTGCCTGTATGCAAAGGTTCTAGAAACAACATCCTCTTTATCTTGGCAGGCTTTAAAAGGAGTGTGTGAATTTCAAAAGAGATGCTATGACATGACTTTTAAAATGTAAAGTGCACTAAATATATTAGCTGTTATGATGAGGACGGGTATTATATTTAATGTTTATTTCTTTTTGAGACAGAGAGAGACAGAGCGTGAACAGGGGAGGGGCAGAGAGAGGGGGAGACACAGAATCTGAAGCAGGCTCCAGGCTCTGAGCTGTCAGCACAGAGGCCGACGCGGGGCTCGAATCCATGAACTGTGAGATCATGAACTGAGCTGAAGCTGGATGCCCAACCAACTGAGCCACCCGGGTGCCCCTTTTTAAATTAAAAAAAAAAAATTTTAATATTTTTATTTATTTTTGAAGGAGAGAGAGAGAGACAGAGCATGAGTGGGAGAGAAGCAGAGAGAGAGGGAGACACAGAATCCGAAGCAGGCTCCAGGCTCTGAGTCATCAGCACAGAGCCCGATGCGGGGCTTGAACCCACAAACTGTGAGATCATGACTTGAGCCGAAGCTGGACACTCAACCGACTGAGCCACCCATGCGCCCCTAAAATTTTTTTTAATGTTTATTTATTTTTGAGACAGAGAGTGGGATGGGTATTATATTTAACTGAAGAAGAAAGAAAGTATAAAATGGTTTCTTTGACCTTATAAAGAAGGTCTTATATTTCAGAATTTTACAAAAGTTAAGTCTTTCATTTTTACATTTATTTGTTTTTGGTAGAGAGAGAGGGAGAGGGAGAGAGAGAACAAGAGGGGGAGGAGCAGAGAGAGAGGGAGACACAGAATCCGAAGCAGCTCCAGGCTCCGAGCTGTCAGCACAGAGCCCGATGTGGGGCTCGAACCCACAAACCCTGAGATCATGACCTGAGCTGATCATGATCGGAGGCTCAACCAACCGTGCCACCCAGGTGCGCCTACAAGAGTTAACTCTTAATCAGAAATACAGAAGTAAAGCATTTTTTGTGTTGAGCGAGGAGTTGCAGACATGGTGATGTTGCTTAGAAAAATTTTCTTGCTATTCACGACATTTAAAAAGCAAATGATACATCACTAAGCATACTCTATAAATGCTCATCACATATCTTGTGAGCTCCTTGTAATTCATTCCCACTGATTCATGAGAGTTCGTTTCCAAATCAGAAGGAAGACGTAGACTTTGGTTCACATTTCTCGTGGTGAGGGAGTTTGTGCCTAATGATATGAAAGACACATCAGGGCTGTGCTTGTGTGAACCTCCTAAGAATATTAGCTAGAACTTCGTAGTTGTGATAGGAAACTGAGCAGAGCCAAAAAGCTTTAAATCATTTGTCTGCTTAAACCAAGCCTTCAAATTATGAAATTGGAATTCTAATGCTAGATATTCCCTGGTGAACAATCACATTTTTGTTTTCATTGCAAGCTGCCTTAATCTGTTTGAAAAAGAAAGGTACTATTATTTCCATTATAATTCCGCAGCATTTTTTTCTCTTGCTGAGCTTCCAAAATTATTAGTTTAATAAAGGAAAATGTTAGTGTGATTTTAATCCCCTGGATAACATTGTGGATGATAAGAGAAAATAATACGATTGCTTACTTGGCTGTTTATATACAAGGTTACACATTTTTTCCCACTGGCATAGTAATGTTATGTTTGTTATCATATATTCATTTCTTTTAAAAAAGGAAAGGTTGAGACGCCTGGGTGGCTCGGTTGATTAAGTGTCTGACTCGATTTCAGCTCAGGTCATAATCTCACGGTTGTGAGATTGAGCCCTAATCTCTCTCTCTTTCTCTCTCTCACTCTCTGTCCCTCTCTCTCTCAAAAAACAAACAAACAAACAAAAAACAAAAAACAAAAACAAAGGTTTCACAGAGCCTAGAATTTGTAAAAACATTGGAGTTGAATCAATCAATATATTTAAATATTAAGGTTTAATATATAATTGATACATTATGTAAATACCCATACAATATAATTTCAGTCTTTTCTCTAGAAGGAATTGTGCCCAGTAATGTCCAGACCCAAAAATGATAAATGTAGGACACCAAAGAATTATTTAGGGGATCTCATCTACACGTTTGAATGCAGACCCCAGGTTTTCTAGGTAACAGGAGTATAAACAGGCACTAAGCATTTTGTTGTTGTCGTTAACGTTTTTAAAGTTGCCTTTCATTGAGGTATGAGTAGTATATAGTAAAGGGCACAGACTCTAATTGTCCACATTTATGCAGCCAGAGACCGCCTTTTGGCAAGAATGGTGAAGACTTTGACATTTTACCCTACATACAAGCTAACAAGTTTCCCTGCCACAGTTGCATAGATGCTCGCAGAAGACACGAGACTCCTGATCAGAGATGAAGGACAGTTTATCACTCACAGTAAGTGCATTAACCAGAGTGTCGGCAAGAGTTTCCTTCTCTGAGCCCCGATTCCTACCAATGCAGACCAGTGTGAAGGGTCCTATTGTGAAGGGTGATGCCTGCACAAACCATGGGTTGTGTTGAGAGAAATCTTGACCTTGGTAGATCTGCATCTTTCTAATGCATAGGTGGCGTGCCTTCTTTTTGTTCCGGGGGGGACACTATCTCTGTTTTCCAAGACTGCTCATCCTATCAGTATCCTTGAAAGGACAGTGTGGAACAAAAGTAGTCATTCCTCTGCTAGGAAGATGCATGGAAACCCGAGACATTTAGAGACTGTTTTCTCCCCATACCACCTAGCAGAGTGTCACCACTCCAGAAGTTTCACTGTGCCTTGTCACATTAACACCGACCCACCCACATTCCCTCTGTCGTGGTCCCTTCTATTCCAGATTTGGTTTGGTATCCTCGACTCCCATATACGTGCAATTACTCAGTATGAATCTTTTCATTTCCAGCTTCTTTTATTCAACCTTATGTCTATGGTTGCAGCTCCCTTATACTGTTGTGCCATATTTCATTGTTTGTGTGTGCCACGACTTTTGTTGGTAGCAGAGTGATAGTCACCATGAATTTAATTTCCCTGATGAATAACAATGTGCCTGTTATCAATTGGGACAGGTCCTTTTGTAAACTGACTACTTAACTCCTTCATATATTTTCCTTCCTTCCTTCCTTCCTTCCTTCCTTCCTTCCTTCCTTCTTTCCCTCCCTCCTTCCTTCTTTCCTTCCTTCCCTCCCTCCTTCCCTCCTTCTCTCCTTTCCTCCTTCCTTCTTTCCTTCCTTCCTTCCTTCCTTCCTTCCTTTCTTAAGTTCTGTGCCCAACATGGGGCTTGAGCTCATGACCCTGAGATCAAGAGTCACATGCTCTACTGACTGAGCCAGCCAGGTGCCCCATCTATTTTCAAAAGTAAATTTTTTCCCCATCAGTTTTGTTAAATCAGATTTGTTTAAATGTGCATTTTATTTAAATTGTATACTTCCTTAATATAAAATCTGTTAAAAATATTCCCTCGCCGTTTTAATTATTGATCTATAGCGTTATTCCTTTGTCATTTCTGGTATTTGTCATTTGTCTTTTTGGTTTTCTTTAATAGTCTTGCTCTGTGTTTATAATTTTAATAGTATTTTCTTAGAGACAACTCTGCTCTTTGGAAGTTTTTGACTTCTATGTTTGCTTTCCATTACATTGATTTCACCTTTTGTCTTCCTTGTTTTCCTTCTTTGGACTTGTTTGATTTTTTTTCTCACTCTCCCTATTTCTCCAGTTGAAAGTTTAGATCACTGACTTTAAAACATTTAATTTCCAATATTTCATACTCCTGAAACCAGGTGGTTCTCTGAAGGTTGAGTGTTTGGAAGAATTGATAGAGTTAAGCATGGGGTTGGGAACCCGAGATTGGGACAGTTTGGAAGAAGATTAACACTGACACACAGAGGATCTTCATTCAGAAAGTCCGCCTGTGCTGGATGCTGGATTGGTTAGATGTCACCATTGCAGGACATGAGCATTATTTGTCAAACTATGGAGAACCGGTCTTCCATGGGGTAATGGGCTCATGGTAGCGGTAGGCCATCAGTCCTCTGCTGAGTGGGCCAGTGCATGGAAAGCAGTGATCATCCTCTTACCTGAAGTCCCCATCCCAGACTTTTGATAAAATTCAAGGAGGGAAGAGTGGGTCAAAATGACATAGTGACTCTTATGAGAGAGAAAGCATAAGTTTGATGAAATTATTGTAGGGGGAAAAGAAGAACATCTAGCAACCATATTCCTGGGCATCTCCCATGAGTCTGGCACATTTTTAAGACCCAAGACTGCAACGATGAGCAAAGCAGACACAGTTCCTACTTTTATGGAGTCAAATAATCTAGTGATGACTGTACTTTGTAGTTCAATAATGCATTTTTGGAGATGAACCAAGTGTGTGATGCCTGAGAGAATCCTCTCTACAGCTACAAGGGCAATTTGCTTCATACACAGTGTCTTTTTATTGAAGGGCTGCATCGTGGGGAAATACTCTCGAAGTCGTTTTAAGCAACAATTAGGGATGCAAACCTGATTTAGAATTCAACCGCATGTAGTGTTGCCAATACAAATGCCACAAATGGGGTGAAGATCAAATGAACAGAGAGTGTCCACCCCAGGCTAAAAAGAGCAATGAAAACTATAAACTATGTCATACTGACTTCTCTGCCCGGAAGCAGGTGAGTTTCTTCTGACGCAGTGTAAGTTTCCCCTGCTCACAGACTATTCAGCATCTGACAACGTGTGCACGTTAGAGTCAAGGAAATACATGACAAACACCTTCATAACATTTTTCTGGACTAAGTTTATCGCAATTTTCATCTATACGTAGAAATTTGGGTCTCTCGTTTCTTATTTGCTTGTGTTTTGGGAGGGGACCCTGATGGCTTTCGGAGGAAATCTTCTCCTTTTTGTGCTGATGTGGAGTAGAATCCTGTCTATTAATGGTGAAAAAAAAATATTATTTTGGTGGATTTCCTGAAGGATGTACTCAAATTTCCTTGTAAAATAAGCCAGGACAATAGAGAGTCACGTACCTGGGTTGAGTTAATTTCACACCTTACAAAGTATCTTTCCTTTACACAATTTCTCTTATTTGGTTGTTGTTGGAAAACCGTTTCCGGCATGAAGAGGTGTTTTAAAAATCAGCTTTAACAAATTCATGATGTTATTCACTGAAGAGCGTTGGGAGGGTAGTGCATGTGATGTGGGGCCGGCCGAGGACGCCGACGATGTCTCGTCTCAGTATTTGCCCTTCCCCTGAGCAACTGATGTGTCTTTATCGTTTAGATATTGGGAATCTTTAATCTGTTCCATGTCATTCTTTTTTTGGATGCTAGGGCATTCCGAGTGAAATTTATGACCCCCCTTGGAGAGTGTTCGGGATCTTAGGGCATCTGGTTCGGGTATCAATCTTCCCTGCGGCTCATTTCACTGCTCTACATTTATTTTCCTTTCTCCTCAATTTCTCCCTCACTTTCACATTCTTGTAATTTTTTACATTTTTGTATGCTGCCTAAAATCCTTTGGTGAATGAGAAAAGCACAGAGAAGCAAAATTTTACCCAGATGGATCGCCGCCTAGTTACCGAGATACCTGTTCCCTCCCTGTTTGTTGAAATTATTTTTATGGCATATCTTCTCTTAAATACCTGCGTGCTTTGAAAACGTTAGGCTGCAAAGAATGACATCTTTTGACATGATCCCGAGAGAGAATTAGGAGCGAGTCTAGCTAGGAGATCATGATATCCTATAAATTCAACATGAAGGATGACTCAGCAGTTGGGATAAAAAAAAGAAAGAAAGATGAAAGAAAACGCAGCATGAAGCAGGACTGAGCTTCAAAATAATACCCAGAATGGACTTATTGGAATGAAAAAGAAATTGGATCTAAGCTCCTTGAATGGGGACACCCGTTGTGACGTGAGCGCCCCTACCGAGTGGGAGCTGAGTGGCAATGTCTTTACTTAACACTTGAACCCTCAGCACTTGCTGCAGAGAAGGACCGAGTGTGGACAGTCAGGGGCTTTTCAGAGCAGCCAGCAAAGGAGAGAGTAGGCTTCGTACGAGAGCACTTTTTGTTTACTGGGCCAAGAGAGAAAAACCGAAAGCACTGTTACTCCTTTGAAAGATGTTCAATCTTATAATTTAAAAATAAATTTAGGGGCGCCTGGGCGGCTCGGTCAGTTGAGTGTCCGACTTCAGCTCAGGTCATGATCTCACAGCTCGTGGGTTCGAGTCCCGCGTCGGGCTCTGTGCTGACAGCTCAGAGCCTGGAGCCTGATTCGGATTCTGTGTCTCCCTCTCTCTCTGACCCTCCCCCACTCATACTCTGTTTCACAAAAATAAATAAACATTAAAAAAAGAGAGAGAGAGAGAGAGAGAGAGAGAGGCATCTGGGTGGCTCAGTCAGTTGGGTGACCGACTTTGGCTCAGGTCATGATCTCACGGTCCGTGAGTTCGAGTCCCGCGTCGGGCTCTGTGCTGACAGCTCAGAGCCTGGAGCCTGCTTCCGATTCTGCGTCTCTCCTTCTCCCCGCCCCTCCCATGCTCATGCTCTGTCTGTCTCTCTCTCTCAAAAGAAAACGTTAAAAAATTTAAAAATAAATAAACTTAAACATTTGAATTGTATATTTTAAAAATGAATTTGATTGCCATCATATTGCTTGAAAGCATGTAAATATTTATGAAACTACCTTCTTCATATACTAAAGAAACAGAAATAAATATGTAAACGTATTTGCACACACAAATACACATATACCTTGATCACTGTGTTCAGAAAATTGTCAACAAATCACAGCTAGTAAAGACCAGCTTCAAGTTGAGAAAGAAAGCACCGTCATCGAAATTAACTTGCTTTATTGCAATTATGCATGGCTAAATGTTTGTTTTGTGTCCGTTTTTGAGCGTATACAATCCTTTCATTTTGTTGCTTTCAAACCATGTGAAACATAAACTCTTTTGCCCGTGTCCACTGACTCCCAGGATTACCTGATGGGCTCTGGTCCCTGTCTGTGACTTACTCATGGAGCCCAACGCCAGCCAGGCCTGCCTCTGGTTCACACCACACTCACCATACCACCCTCGGGGTTTCAGACCTGCCCTGTGGCAGTTCTGTATGTTCACCCCCAATTCTGACTATGCCACTTACCCACGTTATCCTAAGGCTGGCATTTTTATTAAAGTAATAAAAGTAAACCCGAAAAACAGGAGTGGAAAAGATGATTTCATTTCTATGAAATGAAAATGTTTAAAAGTTCCATCCATATTAATAAGCATTTGAAATGTGTGTGTATTTATTTTTGAGAGTGAGATGGAGAGACAGAGAGCGTGCATGTGAGCCAGGGAGGTGCAGAGAGAGAAGAGAGAGAATCCCAAGCAGGCTCCGTGCTGTCAGCGCAGAGCCTGATGTGGGGCTTGAACTCATAAACCGTGAGATGATGACCTGAGCCGAAATCAAGAGTCAGACTTAACAGACTGAGTCACCCAGGTGGCCTTAATAAGAATTTTTAATTGGTTGCGTAAAAAAATGGTGCCAGTATGTGCCAAAAATTGTATGAGACTTGAAAATTTTTATTAAAATAATAGAAGAATCTTGTTCCGTGAGTGCCTCGCCAGCGTCTCCAAATTTTGACTATGATCAGCAAACTCGGCTGGTGAATTACCGATGGCACATTGCAGGGTTACAAGTAAGCTTATGTAGACTCAAGTCACAGACCCGACACGCAGGGTAAAAGTCTCCTCAGCCTTGCATGGTAAGACTGACAAAATAATGTACATACAGCATAAATTATCTATTTTTAAAGTTTTAAAAATATTTTATTGGGGCGCCTGGGTGGCTCAGTCGGTTAAGCGTCTGACTTCGGCTCAGGTCACGATCTCACGGTACGTGAGTTCGAGCCCGGCGTCAGGCTCTGGGCTGATGGCTCAGAGCCTGGAGCCTGCTTCCGATTCTGTGTCTCCCTCTCTCTCTGCCCCTCCCCCATTCATGCTCTGTCTCTCTCTGTCCCAAAAATAAATAAACGTTAAAAAAAATTTTTTTTTAAATATTTTATTTAGTTTTTTGAGACAGAGAGAGACAGAGCATGAGCAGGGGAGGAGCAGAGAGAGGAGACAGAATCCAAAGCGGGCTCCAGGCTCCGAGCCGTCAGCATAGAGCCCGACACGGGGCCCGAACTCACAAACCGCGAGCTCATGACCTGAGCCGAAGTCGGAGGCTTAACCGACTGAGCCACCCAGGCGCCCTAAGTTATCTATTTTTACTTCCCTATTTTACTTTTACCTACACATGAGCCACAAGTTTTCAAGATAGAAAACCTGCCAACACGTATGACAAACAATTCATCTTTTTATAACCTAACAATATCTTCTCAGATTCAAACTACAAATTTCTGGAAGCGTGTTATCCCAACAAAGTTATCTAAATACATATTTTATTCACTTCTAGAAACTGTCCTCCTCGATTAAAATGATGTGATGGAAGATTTCCACGAGCTCAGCCAGTTAGAATATTTATATGACTTGGCATAAGTCACGTGCAAGCAGCTTGGAACTCGTGGAAGGGTTAAAAAATGCAGGAAACCAGACGGGATTTGGCCTTCACGACAGTGCGGATGTAAAAAGGCGAAGCCGCTCTGGCAAGCAGTTTGGCAATTCTCTTAAGGACTAAACATGCAACAGTCATGTGACCCGGCAGTGAACTCAAGGCATTTATCCCAGAACAACGGAAACCCGCTCACACAAAAATCTGTACAGGGATGTTCACACCGGTTTGAATCATAATAGCCCCAAACTGGAAACAACCTGGCTGTCCTTCTGCATTTGAGTGCCACCCAGTGCGGCACGCCCACGCATGGAATTCCGCTCGGTGATGAAAAGGAACAGACTAGATCCACAGGGCACTTGGATGGATCCCGGGCCCTTACGCTGAGCGACAAAGCCAGTCTCAAAAGCTTACAGACCTCACGATTCCACTTACCTAACACCCTCGAAACTGCAAATGTCTAGAGATGGAGACCAGATCCGTGGTGGCGGGGGGGGGGGGGGGGGGGGTGGCACCTCGAGATGAGTGTCGAGGATGCGTTTTGAAAAACGTGTAGAGTCGATTTGGGGCCAGGGAGATGACGATTTCCCCTGTTCCTGGCACACGTTACAAATCGAAAAACAGCTCCTAGTTGAGTGAGTAATAAAATGAACTGAGGTTACCCCGTGAAGGGGCTTTTTCAAGACGCAGGGAGTGACGTAATTTGTGGCGGACAAAAGGTTTTGCTCCCGGACTTGCCTAGCGGTAACTCTCTACACGTGGATTGAAGACAGGCCGCAGCGTCTAGAGAGCTTCTCTAACAACCTCACTGGCCACCAATTCCCCAGCGAAAGGGCTTGTATTCGTCTTTTATGTCGCTTATATCTTCTGCTTCTCCTGGATGGATTGTGATGACCTCGGTAGTGCAGGAGGCTCTGGGGCCCCTGCGCTCCCCGTGAATCCCCACGAGGGGCTGCCGAGCCGAGTCCATCCCACGAGGGGCTGCCGAGCCGAGTCCATCCCAAAATGTGGCCCAGTTCCTGCGGGTCAAGCTCGTTTAGGAAGGTCTAAAGAGGTGGTGTGGCCTTGGCCCGACCCTAGGCAGAAACGTCTCCCAAAGCCTAGTAAATTCCAGGACTGTATCAGGTATTGAAATTGATCCTTTTGTTGTTGTTGTTGTTGTTTTCTGTGGAGGAGACACTTCAACTGGGCGCCTACATGATCCCGGATGAAAGCAGGGACGTGGGTCTGCCTTGAATCAGATGCGGGCCCGGGAGACCTGGTTTCGTCTCTACCGTGGGTCAAACAGAATCTGTTTCTTGGGAAGACAGGGAGGGTGGAGGGCGTCTCCTAAAAGTTCACGTCCAGCTGGAGACTGGCTATGCCCTTCCTTGGAAGAGACTCTGCAGGTGTGGTCAACTGACAACGAAGGCAAACGGGCCAAGGGTGGCCCTAACCCAGTGACCGGCGTCCTCACAAGAAGAGGGACGCCTGGCACACACGAGACAGAAGGGCCGCGTGCAGACGAGGAGGACAGCAGATAGCCAGTAGCCTCCGGAGCAGGGGAGGCACGGACGGACTGGTGATTTCGGAAGATTCCAGGCCCACTGACACCTTGATTTCAGACTTGTGGCCTCCTTAGCTTCGAGGAAACACGTTTTGCTGGTTTTGGGGAAACTCTTTGAATGGTCTCTTGAAGACAGCTCTTCCTGCCCTTGGGTGGGGGGTGGGGGGTGGGGGGCTCCGGTCCGAGCTGGCGGACTCGGGACAGGGGCCATCTCTGGGCAAACAGAAGGACGAGGTGGCAAGAAAGGAGGGGCCTGGGCTGGCGAGGGCTCGGGGGCTCCTGGAGAAGGTGGCGGGGAGGATGGAGGGCTGAGCTGGCGCTGGCCCTCAAATGTCCATCCCAAGTCCGCTCTCGCATTCAGTCTCAGGCGTGTGGCTGCAAATGTCGCAGGACCCCCTTCTTCCTCAAACACTCAGAATTGCGCCGTGGGCGCCGCCCCCGAGTTGCCGCAAAGCCCGGGGCGGGGGGGGGGGTGGCGGTGAGCACACCTGTGCTCCCCCTCTCATCCCTCCTCCGGGTGCCGGCCGTGCTGGCGGTGTAAACCGTGTAACCGAGATGTTGCGGGAGGAAGCCTGGACCCTCTGCAGGTGCCTGTGGGCAGGTGGGCAGGGAAGCGGGCAGGGCTGCTCGCGAAGCTGTGGGAAGGCAGAGCGCGGGGCTGCGCGGACACCTGTGCTCCCCTGCGTGCACACCTGTGCTCCCCTGCGTGCACCTGCGAGCCGGCGCTTGGAGCGGGAGGCTCCGGAGGGGACAGAAGCCACCCGAGGGGACGGACACCACCGGGACCCGAGCGAGGGAGACGGAAACGCTCTTCCCGTGCTGCTTGGATCGGGACTCAGTGAAATTCACTAAAATCTCAAAATATGCTGAGAACGGGTCTCTTTCTTTTTGTCTTCTTGTATTGCAATCACATTTTTTTTTTTTTTTGGAATACTTTACAATGGACCTTTAAAACTCCCCAATTATGTATTTACCCAATGGCCCTTAATTAGAGATTATCATGTAATGACATAATTATGGACTTTTTAAATGCATATTATTCACTCTATAGTCCGTAAGGAGATGTTACGGACTATTGTGTAATTGCATAATAAGGTCTGTTATAAAGTGCATGCTATTCATGCAGCAGTTTGAGCCATTACAGCATGTCATGTCAAGATCTACTTAAAGAATGTTCCGGATGGTTCATCCTGATGCTGGAAAGCAGGAGCTGACTGGCCAGGGTCCTGGGCTGCCAGGAGCAGAAAATCATTGCATCTGGAGCTCCGCAGAACAGGGCTCTGGGTGTGAATGGAGACAATGGCATGGTTACAAACTACCTTTAACAACAGTTTGCGCTATAAATCATACTGTGCTAAAAACTCATTTCTTTAAAATACCTGAAAAAGAAAACTTGCTACGTTTTTAAACGTCAATATATGTGTTGCTTCAAGAAAGTATGAAGGCTGAACTTCTCGCCACAGGCCACCATCCTTAGGACGGTAACTGAAAAACGTCATTGACGTCGTAAACCTGTTTTTCAAAAGTAAACCCCTACATGTCCCTTTTTTGGTTCAAAAAATTTTTTTTTTGTTGCATTTAGGAGCCTCGTGTGGTTGGCACTTCCTGTTAATGGAAGTTACTTTAAAGAATGTCATTAAATTCAGGAATTCTGCCCATCGCACTCAAAGATGATCTGGTTTAAGAGCAGTAAGGGTTATGTTCTATGTCGTTTCTACAATAAAAGGACACACGCTCTCAGAGAATCGCCCTCAAAGAAGGAAGAACAAATTTGGTCAAATCCCTTAGTTTTGACGACAGAACTGACAGATTGAAACGTTTGTCCTGACGGTGTCATCATAGTTGCTAGCGGCTTAGTTGGGTGAAAGTCTCTCCTCCTCCTGTGATACTTCCTTGGCCGGGTCCCGTCACCCGGAGCGGGGTGGGCGGTGAGGGAACATCCGTCTCGCGGCAACTATGGTCAGGGGAACGTTCGAAGGCAAACACGGGAATTAGATTAAATCAAAAACCCAGAATCACTTGCATGGCATTTCCCAAACAATGCCCCATCTGCTGCGTCAGTGATTTTCAGGGGAAGAAAGAAGAGCAGTTAGAAAAACAACAACAACAACAACAAAAAAAACCTTTCAATTGGCTTTCATTCTTTTGGGTCCTCAGACCATACAGGAAAAGTGTCTGGTCCCAAATTAGAAAGTTTTATTTTGTAGTTTCTATGATTGATCCCCCAAAGGGAGAAGTTTCTTCCCGTCTTAGCATTTGCTTCGTGCAAACTGTCCCCGCCGCGGTCCCCTTCCTGGGTCTTTAGAGGGAGTTTTGATGCTGAAATAAGACGTGGGAGACAAAAGCAAAAATACAACCACGTTTTGAATTGCTAGACAGCAATTTGCTAGAAGAATGTGACCCTCATGCAAATACACTTCTTAACCACGGGGCTCACCAGAACTTCTGATGTTTAAAAAGACCCGATAAAAACAGATTGCAAGAATAGCCTTATTTTGTAACGCAAAGAATGAAAACACATTAACACTGTCATTCAAGTAATGTACCAGGCCCTGTGGAACCTTCGTGACTAGCAGGTGAGGAGCCAAAATCTGCATCAGAGAGAAACCACCGGGCCTCCGGGATGTGCCTGGAGGGAGGGCGTGCCTAACCTTCCAAGTGCTAGTGCATGTAACAGAATTTGACCATGAGCTGGAAGGAAGTGCTTATAGGCAGCAGCATGGAAAATTAGAAAACAAAACAAAAACAAGGATTAGTTAGATTTTGGTTCAGCTCAGGACTTGAGAGGAAGCATCTTCACTAGCCACCGCATTAGGTAAATAAATAGATGCGATTAGAGGAGCAAGGTTTAGGGTTTTCAATTAACATAAATTCACAACAGCTTGTCGAGAGCCGCGTTTTAGCCAAGGTGGCTACCACGCTCATGAGTTCAAATAGATGCAGGTGGAAATGATCCATACCATCCACACACGCATTTCTGCTCCATTTTTCACGTCGCCCAGGAGTGGTATCTGGGCAGCCCCGGGACGGAGAGGCTCACCGCCAAGCGCGGGAAGTTGTCCCAACTGCGTGGTCGGCACCGCGCTTCTGGAGCGCTCGTTAATTCGTGCGTGAATAAAATCCCGTTGGCGAACAGTTACTGTCGTAAGGGCGGTGGCTCCGCGGTCCATATTGTCTCACTGTTCCTGCAGAAAACAAAGTCATGTCTCTTTGGGGACAAAAGAAAACAGATGATGGTTTGCATAAATCTTTCTTCTCAAGCAGACTTACCCACAACCTTCTGTATAAATCCTCTTTCTAAGGGATTCCACGGCCCGGGGGGATTTGTTCATGAACTTAACTACTTATTAAAGAGTGCAATGAAAGAATTGGAGGAAAGAAACATCTTGCTTTATGCTTTCAGTGGTTCGTACTATTAATAACGTTAACATAGTTATCTCGTCTTTATCCCGTAGCGGCCAACATGCAAAATGGTATAAAACAGACAGTTCTTCTGGACAACAGTGTTTCTATAGACTGAGTGTCTGTGACTGCATTGAAGTCCTACCCCCAAGGTGATCGTAGGAAGTGGGATGTTGGGGGGGGTGATTAGGTCTTGACACTGAGCCACCAGGAATGGGGTAGGTGCTCTTTTCCAGGTCCCAAGAGACCTCCCGTGTCCTCTCTGTCACGTGAGCCAAAGATGGCCTCCTCCAGAAACCGACTTCCCTGCCAGCTTGATCTTGGACTTCCAGCCTCTGGACCTGTAAGATATAAATGTTTGCCATTTATACCACCCAGTCTGTGGTGTTTCTTTTTTTTTAATGTGTATTTATTCTTGAGAGAGAGGACGTGCATGCATGGTGGGGGAGCAACAGAGAGAGGGGGAGAGGGAGAGAATCCCAAGCAGGCTCCGTGCTGTCAGCGCAGAGCCTGACCCAGGGCTCGAACTCACCAACCATGAGATCATGGCCTGAGCGGAAACCAAGAGTCGGACGCTTGACTGACTGAGCCACCCTGGCGCCCCCGTGGTGGTTTTTGGTTTCAGCAGCCGGAACGGATTCAGATAGGGTATAACTGGCTACTTAAAATTCTTGTGATCCTGCAGTATTTTGTTTCTCAGGAGCAAAGTGTACAAATGCACAGATGAGATTTGGTAACAAACCAAATATATTCTTCAAGCCGAATGCCTCGCGATATGAGACGACGGACAGCGAGACAGCTTTACTGTTGATGAACGGTATCTGCGTCTTACTCTGCACCAGGCGCTAGGAGAAGCCCAAGCAATCTAGAGAAGTGAAAACGTCTTTTCTCTGAAGGAACTCACAATTCAGGGAAGAGGCAGAAGTAAGGAAAGAGGAGATTTTGATACAGGGTTGTGAGTCCTGGGTGGGAGGTGGTTTGTGGCACATCAGAGCAGGGCACCCAGACCACGGGACATTTCAGGATGAGTGGGATAGCGCCAACTCGTCTCCCAGCGACCGCCGAACTCGACAGTGGGAATGTTTCCTTAAACTCTATTCACTCAATACGCGGTGTGGTTCAATAAACTATGCCTGGTCTGAGCACGTTAACATGTAAAAGCTCGCAGGCCCCAGTGCCAACACCGTGTTGTCACGGGGAACACGCGTTTGCAAAACGTCAGCGAACTGATTCTGAAATATTTATGGCCGACGGACAGTTCTACAAATCGTCATCGGTCACACGCGGGCGTGGGGACGGCGCTACGGAGGACGAGGCTGACCGTCTCACTGGGGAAGACGGTCCGGCCAGCACACCAGGCGCTCTGCGATTTAAACCCACCCAGACCCCACATTAAAATACATGCTCACCTACTTGTGAAGGAGGGCTTCCCACAGTCCCTGGGACTAATATTCCTAATAAAGCATCCTTTTCACAAAACTGGAAATCAATAACAGGAGAAGTTTCAAAATTGACACTAGCCTTTTGAGAAACTGGAAATAGATCTTCCTGTCAAAGGCTAACACGGCTCTCCTCTGTCTAGACTGCACAGGGAACAAAATTATCCGATTTTCATTTCCTCAATTTCACTCCACGGTGGTAAAACGTGTGAGTATTGATTCGGCCGCTGAAACAAAAAGCGGACGATCTCTCCACCCCGGCGGGGTCAGACGGGTTTGTGGGTGTCTAATTATACCTACAGAGAGCATATAAATCTTCCCCAGTCATTACGGGAGCGCGCCGGTCCACGGGCATCATTCGAATCCTTTAACCTACCACTCATCCTCCTTTTGTTTTATGGGAGGTCATGGATCCTAGAGTTAATATTATCATGCTTCACAGACTTTCAAATTTGTATCGGAAATAAGATTTGCTGCATGAGAAGGCTGGTGCTTCTCTGTTTGCAGAAGCGAATCTATAAATATGCATCACAACCGTCTCCCCACACACAGTGTAGGCGAGCAGGACCTGTACTGATGCTCTCCTTTCTCACCCTGGGGCCCACAGCGAGCACCTGATCTACAGGTGATCATTTCGCCCTGCACGTAAAATATTTGCATCTCGGGAAACACATTTAAGTTTTCCAAATTATGTCACGAAACCATACGGGTTTAATATTCCACCAGAAAAATTGTGGGTTATATGGAAAGAAGCTATTTAATTCTACATAAATACTCAAGACTAGTATTGAAATTGTCAGTCACAGGTCAAGAGAGCGGACTGTGTTTTTCCATCGCCATGCCAACTTCTGGGGAATTACACTGAATGCTATACGGCTTTCGTATTTTTTGAATAGGGACAAAATATCATGGCCTTTTAAATAGAAGAAAGTGAGAAATACCACCCAAATAAGGAAATAGGATATACTTCTTATCTCAACATTACCAGGCTTTGATAGCAGGCTCAGGAAAGTGATTGGGGCACATATTTGTCAAGGAGCCAACCGGTGTGACCCAAACCCCGTACCTGTGAGAAATAAAAATGAAACCTGGGTGTTCCCGTTTGGAAGTTTCCTCTCCCACAAGCACGTGCACGTGGGATCGTATATCGAGGGCCATTGTGCAAACTGCATTGTTTGCTCGTGGACATTTTTCCAGGTCAGCAGATGTGGATTTGCATCATTCTTTTTAACAGCTGAATAGTATAGATGTCTCTAATTTATTTAACAGATTTCCTTTGATGGACATTCAGGTCGATTCCAATTTCCTCTAATATAAATAATGTTGTAATGAACATATTGCACTTATCTCTCTCTCTTTTTTTTTTTGACTTATCTACTTCTTTCCGTTAAATATAGCAGAATCAGATTTGACTGTTAAGGGTGAGCCTATTTTAAATTTTGATCGTTTTGATGTGGTTTGTCAAATCATCCAGAAACCGCCCATCAGTGTTCATTCCCACGCTGACCCACATGGGAAAGGTTACCGGATTTTTTTTATGTCTTTTTTCAAGAACGACCAAAGACAAATGAAATTTCAAGGTGATTTTTATTTGTTGCTATTGGATCGTCAGTGAAATGGAGCATCTGTTCATATTTTATTGGCGATCCATCTTCTGTTATCACTTCTCTATCAATTTGCATATCACACACTTTGCAGTCAGAGAGCTGGCTTCTATCTGTTTGCGTTCAAGCTTCTTGTGTGTCTGATGCTCGTGTTGCTATTTACGCTGAGATCTTTACCGACACCAGATTTATTGTAGTGGGGAGGGTGGTGCAGAGCTCCAGCCTACTTTTTACAGCACTGTTTATTAACCGATATTTTGTTCCTGATGATTTCACATGTGTCTGTTTCACCAAATAAATTTCTCCCTGTGCTTAGAGCCCGTGTCTGGGTAACTGGTTCTGTCCACACGAGCACATTCCGTTCATTATCGAAACTTTGCAATGGACACGCTCGGTCTCGACAGTGGGATTGACAACTGTAGTTACCCCACAGGGCTGCTTGCTTCCAGGACTGAACGATACAAAAAAAAACAAAGTGGAAACACACAATGCCGGGCACACGGCAGATGCTTCCTATGGGAAATAGTAATTATTTTCTTCAAAGTTATTCAAAGGTGTTTCTCTTCTTCCAGATGAATCTTAGAAGTGGTTTGATAAAATTCCTAAATTAATCCATTGTAAACGGGTGGAATTTTCATGGGTATCACATTAAATATGCTAGTGTATATAAGGATAATTGGTAACTGAGGTCCTTTTGGTATTGAGGCTTTTCAACCAAAAATAAACTATTTTATTTATTCAAGATTTACTGTACATACCTCAAAGTTGTGTTATAGTGTTCTCAAATAAAAGTTGACTTGGTGGTTTTATTGTGTTTTTTCCCCCTATGTAATACTGTATATATAATATATGTCATAAGCATAATTACATAATATATTTACATGATATTATAAATGGATTTTCTTTATTATAGCTTGATCTGTTTTTACACATGCACTATTGCATGTGTCCTTGTTTTAAAACCACCTACTAGGTCACTAGACCCATGTATATAAATACTCACGTGTGTACATATAACTATACACATATGTCTCTAGGTATACACATGACTCCCAACTGAGACTCTCTCTCATATTTGAAAAAACGCCCGATAATTTCCTGTTGACGATGCTGTTTTCTCTTCTGTCAACCCCCTTAGTACTGGTATCATGGAGAATCCACTGGCCCGCGCTTCTGGAAGGAAGTGAGCAGTCCCCGAAAAGGGAAGGGGACCTGACCTGCTCCTGATTAGACAGAGTGCCTGGCGCTCTCCCGAGCATGCCCACTTTGTTCTATGCAGAGCTAAGTTCCCCTCCCTCCCTGCTTGTGCTGCCCACCTCACCTCTTCCCGCCCTGCCCGCATCTGGGATCCTTTGCTGGCAGGATTTCAGAGCCACCAAGCGGTCCTGGAATAGGACACCCCAGGCCTGTCTTCTCACTGAGGAGAAAGGGGACAGGAATGAAGACGCTGTCTGTTTATAAGCCAATTACGCCCTAGCAGTTTCTGCCCAGGAAGAGCTATGTCTCAAAGATGGGGCTGTCCCCAGTTTCAGAGTGGACATTTCCTTGCAGACGTTGACATTTTAACTTCCTTTTGCTCACTTTAGACATTTTTGAGGTATAGGCATCTGTGGGTATGCAATGTACTGCTCTGTTTTAGTTAAGGTGTAAAATTACTTTTAGTAATAGAGCAAAAGCAATTTTTAATAATTCAAGGAGGGGCGCCTGGGTGCCTCAGTCGGTTGAACGTCCGACTTCGGCTCAGGTCATGATCTCGCTGTTCGTGGGTTTCATCCCCGCATCAGGCTCTGTGCTGATGGCTCGGAGCCTGGAGCCTGCTTGGGATTCTGTGTCTCCTTCTCTCTCTGCCCCTCCCCCATTCATGCTCTGTCTCTCTCTCTCTCTCTCTCTCCCTCAAAAATAAATTATTTATTTTCCCCATTTGCCTCCTATTTTAGGACCTTAGACTTGGTATTTTAACCCCTTATGCTTCACTTTACTTTTTGATTACTATGGCAAGTACGTCATTAAGTTTGCAGTAAGATTTCAGGAAACAACGTGTATACAACGTGTGTGGTTAATAAAGTTCTAGTGAGCCCTTGTTATTCCAATGAAATATGATGAACAAGTTTGAGAACATGTAGAATGGTCTCCACCCTTGCTCTTGGATAGATGAATTGTGTGACGTTCACAATAACTTCTGTAAATATGACATCTTATAACCAGATGTTTTATGAAGATGAGAAAACCAAAATGTCAAGGTTGTTTCTCTAGGAAAAGAAAGAATTTCTACTAATTAAAGGGGAGCCGGTGGCTTGCCAATCTGCCAGTTGGAGACACGAGGCCACGTGGCCACCACACCATGGAAATGAGCTGACAGCCAGGTCCTTACTCTCTCTGAGAACATATACAGTATTTATTGTAACACAATTTGCGTAAAATGTCATATTATCAAGGGTCTCTTTTTTTTTCTTTTTCAGTGTTACATTTGTCCAGCTCCTAGAATAGTACCAAACAAATAATTGGTGTTTGGTTAATATTTTCCCATCGTAAAATTTGGGAACTCATGATATTAGTAGCTGATTTTAAGCACTATGGAAACCCAAAGAGAAAGAGGGGGGTATCTTTGTTACTTCAAACTCCTTGCAGCAGATACATTTTGCCCTTTGGGGCAAAGGGAAGATTTCAGTGCCGTTTATTCTAAAATATCCTGGACCACTGTGTGCACAGCACACACATGGACGCCCGAGCCACCCCTGTGCGATCTGGGGGACCAGGGACCACAAAGCTCATTCAGTCTGCCGAGCTGTGGGCACCAGCCGAAGGTGGTGGGTGAACTTACCAGCTGGTCGGTAGGAGACATTCTCACATCTTCACCCACTTGACAAACCACGAATCTGATGAAGATCTTATACCCAGAATATCCAGAATATATGGACACTCAAAACTTAAGGGGAACAAAAAGGCAATTGAAAATTGGGCCACAGCTTTGCAGAGACCCTTCAGCAAAGAAAGAATTCAGATGGCAAATAACCACCTGAAAAGATGCTCACATTTTACCTTTAAGGAAACACAAATTAGAATCATACTACACACTTATTAGAATGGAAAATATTTTCTAAAAAATCTGACAACGCAAAGCATCATCAGTTGTTGCCGTTCCGACCGGTGGAGGGTCGTGAGTCTGGAAACACGCAGCCTCGATAATCAATGGGGATTGAGATTGTTCGGTGACCTTTACACACGTCTGTCACAACACGAGAAGCTGTCTCGTAGTTGTACTAAATGTACAGGGAAATGAGAATAATAGCACAACTCATATTTATTTAATACTGTAATTTACAGTAAGAGTTAAGACGATTGGCTTCTTTGGTAAAAAGGTTCCCCAAGAGCGAAATGAACACACTCATCACCACCTTGTCGTGTAACCTACGAGACCGAGGGGACGTCTCTCTACGTGGAGCTCAGCTGACACGCTCACTCCCCTGGGTCTGGATCAGCTTCTAACACCAACAGCAGGGTGGCAGGGCAGCTCCGAGTTCCCGCCAGTGTGGGGCAGGGTTGGGGGGGGGTGTCTGCCCGGGTCACTTGTCTGGGACACCTTCCCGTGTGAGCACAACTGGCGATTCTGCGCCCCTGAGCTCTGCTGGGTGCTTGTTGACATTTCCCAAGTCAGCTGCTATTTTCTGCGACGTCGCTTACCTTTCACTGAAATTTCACTTCCGGCATTGTCATTCATTATCTTGTTGTCCATTTGTCTCCTTCAACTCTGCATTTTTGGCAAGTGTCGCGTGGGTTTAACGCTGGGATGCAAGCGGGCAACACAGGCGGACACTTGGCAGTTTGTGCGTGAACTGGAGGCAGACGCGGCCCGATCAGCCACCGGCCAAGTGTAAGGAGGTGCCATGATGGGTCCTTGTCACAACGCATGTCGGCCATTTTCATCGCGATTTGTGGACCTGATGACCCAGCAGCAGTGTCTCTACTTCCTGTGATCACTCACAATAGGCACACCTGGGTAATGGAAATCTGAACTGTGTTGTTGGGGGACCGATGCTACCTGCCTAAAATTAGTGCCTGTCAGAACCGCGCGCGGGCGAGCAGGTGGAGAATTCGGAACTCGCAGACATTGCCCATGAGATACACAAGGGAGGCGGTTTCTTACAAAATTAAACATGTCCTTGCCACGTGACCCAGTGATGCCCCCTGTAGGCGTTTGCCTTAAATAAATGTCCACACAAAAACCCGCGTAGAAATGTTTATGGCAACTTTATTCCCAATTGTCAAAACGAATTGCCAAATCAGTTGGCCAAAACTGAAAAGAACCCAATTTCCTTAAGTGGGTGAAGATATACAATTCAACACTATCCAGGGGACACAGAGCTATCTATGTATAAAGTAAGATGGCTGCAGAAACCTTGTGCTGGATGAGAAAAGCCAACTCCTGTTTTTAAATTACTTAATCAATTAGTTAGTTTAATTTTAGAGAGAGGGTAGAGGGAGGGAGGAAGAGAATCCCAAGCAGGCTCTATGCTCAACGCAGAGCCTGATGCGGGGCTCAAACTCATGAACCGTGAGATCATGACCTGAGCCAAAATCAAGAGTCAGATGCTCAACTGACAGAGCCACCCAGGAGCCCCTACATGATTCTTTTTTTACGACATTCTGGAAAAGGCAAAGTTTATGGACACTGAGGACAAATCAGTGGGGGTCCGACTGCAAAGGGAAAACAGGGGGTTTATCTGGGCCGTAGGGCTATTCTGTGTCCTGATTTTGTATGAATCCATGCACGTCTCAAAGTAGCATTAGATGTCTCGATTAGAAGCGAGTTTAGCCCATCATAATTTACTAATGTACCAATGTAAGCCCTGAAAATGTACCATCTGACATTAGGTTGTAACTCCAGGTAGAGGACGAGAAAGGGGAAGTCTATGGGCCGAAGATCTGAATGAGAGCTGAGTCCTACACTGGAGCCTCGACCAGCAAAACAGTGCTGTTTGGAGACATTCAAGTAGGCAAAAGAATCCGCTAAGAGAGGTCAAAGCACCTGTCTTTAGGCAGAGGGAAAGTTGGGGGACGGACATAGTCAGGATCCTGCTGCTTTTTAAAGCAGTCCTTCTAGAACTATCTTACAATTATGTACATGTTAATTAAGAAAAATGAAATTATTTTAAAGATTAAAAGAACCAAATAATATGTGGCATAGGACAAAAATAAATTAAATATTACACCCAAGCATGAACATTTGAGAAATGACTTATGGAATATGTCTGCTTTATGTCTTTTGATATTTTACATTAGTTTTTAAATAACTTGTATAATTTAATGTTTAAAAGTACGCATATTAGGAGCGCCTGGGTGGCTCAATCGGTTAAGCATCCGACTCTTGGTTTCAGCTCAGGTCATGACCTCGGGGTTTCTGGGATCGAGCCCCACGTCGGGCTCTGTGCCGACAGCACAAAGCCTGATTGCAATTCTCTCTCTCCCTCTCCCTCCCTGCCCCTCCCCTGTGCTCGCTCTCTGTCTGTCTGTCTCTTTCTCAAAAAAAACAGACTTAAGAAAAGAAGCCCAGGAAGTAAATAATAAGCTGGTATATGAAAAGTTCTGTGAAGTCCAATCTTAATCCAACCACACTTTTTCCATAAAAATACATTAATTCAATTTAAAGAACGTACTTTTTTCCCGTAAGTGCTTTATTTTCAGTCTCAAATTATTACCAGTCGACTGTAGTTTTGTAACATCACACTCTGGATGAGTGAAGCCATATAATTTTTTTCAAATACGTTGTACGTGTTTGTGTATTAAAACGTCAAAAGCCTAAAAATTGCCTGTCTATAAACTAGATAAACAAAATTTCCACTTGGAAACCTGCCTGCTTGTTTGCAATTTGTTTATAACACACTCTGAGCCAACCTCAGCACTAAAAGATTTCAGAAGACACGTCTTCCACGGCCACGGTTCTCATGTGCGTTTATTTTGTACTCGCTGTCCAGCGACATCAAAGGGCACGTTACTTTTCCCTAAACTGTTCCGCTTCAACTTTGAAGATGCTTGGAGAAACCACAAATAAAGGAGTTCTGAGAGTCTGGATGTTTACCAGCAGTTTTAGAGGAAGGATGCTTTCCCCTAGAGAATCACCAAACTCTCTTTGTGACACCAGGCTCCCAGGATCGGAACGGCAGCTTCGGAGAACGCCCGGGTGCTGAGCCCCCGCGTGCTGGATGCCTGGGCGCAGAGGGGCACGGCGCCCACACTGGAAACCTGTCCGCTGGGGGAGCCGTCTCTCTAACGGGAGGACCCCGAGCGGATCGCACCCCGTGAACCCGGGAGCTCCCCGGCTGCAGGAAGAGCAGGGCTGACAACACGCGGCAACCCAAAAGCCGACTTATTTTTTGGTTCACCATGTACTAAATTCACCCAAGTAAAATGTTGAGGATAAAGGTAGTTAGGGACCTTGGCTTCTCGAGCAGATCTCAAAGGCTACGAGGATTCTCTAGTTATCAGCTTAGGAAGTTACTGCAGAAAGTCTCTATAAGCTGGATGCTTCCTACACAGTGTTGGTGTGATCGCGCTCCCTCCACGGTGCAGACCTAAGTCCAGGGTACGGTGGGAGGCGTGTGCAAGGCCTGAATCCTGAGAGGTTCTGCACAAATCCACCCCCGCGCCCTCAGGGGCTGGGAAGCCTGGGGAACAGGGGCCTCCCCACCTCTTTCAGCACAGACAGCTTGCTGTTTGGACACTTGGGTAGGGTGTGGATTTGTCTGAAGCGAGCGCTCCCCAGCCCAGGGCAGGATGACATCGCTTGTGTCTCACCGGCAGGACCAGGCCTGTGTCCTCGCCAGAGCAGAGGACAGAAGATTCAGGTGAAAACTTCTGCGAGGGACGGACGGACAGAGAGCAGCGTTCGTGGGTTCCCGGCCGTGGTCCAGACACCATGCCTGTCACCCTTGAAGCCGGACTGGTTATTTCTATTTCGGCAAAGTTGACTGAGCTTTTCAGTTGTTCAGAAACGGGGCCTGGGTGGCACTCACATTTCCTCGCAGGGGGTCGTTTGTTGGGGGTAACACACCTTGATACGGCTGGCCTCTGTCCCGGGGTCTCGGGCGCTGCTGTGTGAGGTGCGGTGCGGCTGCTGGGTGAGAAGGACCCGGCTTCCACCCCCACCCCCCGCACTTGGCTGCAAACGTCTCTGCTCATCTGAAGTCTGTGCGACGTTCAGCTTCGAGAAAGGGCTTGGCGGCCAAGACCCAAGAGAAAGTGGGGGTCTCGGGGAAGGGGGGCCAAGGGACAAGGCTGGGCTGCCCCGGGCACGCAAGTAATGGCTGATCCACGCTAGCCCTCTCGAAGCCAAGTCCTGGGGCGGTTCAGGGATCCTGCTGTCTTGCTCCCACACGGAGCACCTTCTGTTCCTGGATGTGGGTCCCCTGCCCTTCACGCCCTCTTCCGTCTCCTCCCAAACCCACGAGAAGTTAGAGAACTCAGGTGACGTCCTGGTCCACAGTACAGCACGGGCCACGGTGACCTAGTCCAGTTTGCACGGGGCCGGGACCCCCTCTGCCGAGCGCCTGCCTGGTGGCCTCCCGGCCCGTGGAAGAGCCTCAGTGCTGGGAATTTGTGTTTCTGGGGAACACCCCACGCTGCACAAACCATGCTGGTGGTTCTGAACGCCATCGACACAAGAGGACAGAAAAGAAAGTGTGTCCTGTGGAGAAGATGCAGCCTGGATACGCAGGTGAGGCTGGGGGCAAGGACGGCACGTGGACCTGTGGGTCCTACATTCTTCCATGGGTTTCCGTGGGCTGTGAGAGGTCATGCCACCAGATCACAGGAGCTGGAAGGCACAGCGGAGCCCGGTCTGTTACGGTGAATGTGGTTCTGGAGGCGAGCCCTGACTGGAGAGTCGATTTATGCTTCTGTCTACGAGGAACCCCCGACCAGGCCCTGGGACCTGCTGTAGAGATGCTGGGCCTGGGCTGTGTTGGGCACTGGAGCCCAGGGTCCCGCCATAAGCTGGGTGTTGTCAGATGCACCAACACAAAGAGACATCACAACAACCCTACAGCTGTTGGAAGTGGTGCGTTTGGGCTGGGCCCCCATCAGATGGAATAATAAGAAATGCAGCGTTCTGGGCAAGGGCAGGCTGGCAGGTGTGAGAGGGTGGGCAGAATATGTGCAGACCATGGGGTCTACCCAGGGTCAGCCAGCTGATGGTGCCACAGAGGAGGCCCCAGCCACCAGGCAGACAACACGACCAGGTCTCTGGATCAGGGCCCTCGGGTGGAGGTGTGGCACGGAGAAGGAGCGTGGCTTCCTCCTAGGTCTCCTGCCTGGTGTCGGGCCAATGGACAGCTGCATGGACTGGTGCCGGCCCCTCGTTGTGGCCCAGCCCACGGGGACCACAGTCATTTGGCACGGTTGATGACATCGCACCCTTCCCACTCTGGAGAGAGGACAAAGTCGTCCCTGGTGGAATCGATCCGTACTTTTCAGTGGGTTTGCCTGCCCTCTGTGGATACCAGCAACCACATGTGAGGATGCACAGGGCAGACCAGTGGGCTGGAGGCCCAGGAAGGCGGAGGTCCTATAGATGAAGCTGGAAGGCTGTCTGGAGGCAAAATCTCCCGTTCTTGAGCAAAGTCTGTCTTCGTGGTTAAAGCCTTCAACTGATTGGAGGAGGCCCATCACATTATGGAGAATAATCAGCTTTATTCAAACTTTGCTGGTTTAAATGTTAATCATGCCTAAAAAATTATCTTCATGGAAACATCTAGACAGGTGTTTAAATAAACTTCTGGGGACCATCGCTAAGTCGACACATAAGTCACCACCCCCTACGCTTCATCTCATTTACTTTGGCCAGCGCATCCTTCAACCTGGTTCAACTCTATCTGCCGTCCGTTCTCCAACCTGAAATCAGAAGGTCTGAGTATACATTGATCTTACCTGCACTATGTCTAGAAGTCGTTCCTTTTTAAGACACACTGAACCCTTTGGCCCGACACACGCAGCCCTCATGATCTGCACACTAGTCTTCGTCTTTCCGTGCTAACCACACGTGGTTGCCTCCGGCCACGCTCAGGCCGAGGCCCCACCGCTGGCCTCTCCTTCAACTGGGGGTTCCAGGATGCACTTCACGGTGTGGCCCCCTTTCCTTTGTCTGCTTTAGCAGGTTCAGTCCCAGCCTCCCCAGGAACACACGTTTCTGCCCGTGTGGGCATCACGCACGTGCACGGCCATGTTCCTGGCGGGCTCCGGCATCTTCTCTGGAATCCAGAGTGGCCCCACGTCCTGCCGGGGCCCTTCCTTGTTCTGCAGGTGCAGAGCGCCCCGAAACCTGTTCCCGTCCAACACACCTCACATCGCATGCGGCTTTCTCCCCGTTTGCTTCTGCGCAGGCTAGCACAGGCCCATTTGCCATTTACCCGTCTCACCGGCACCCGCACGAAGCCCAGCACGTGGCGGATAGTCAGTGAATGTGTGCTGAGTAACGAGCGGACGAATCATGCAGAGGCGTCTTGAAATCGTCACGAGAGAATCTAGTGTTCTTGGGCCAGCACATTCCAAGGAGGCTTCCATTAAATCCCTATCAGTATAAATAGCAACCAAACTTCATGCCAGCAAATCAAATGGCTTTGAGGGTGGCTTTCAGATCTTTGATTTTGGGGGAAACGTCATAGCCTGGACGTGTCCAGCTAAAATGTAAGTTTAATGGAGGATTCGTTTCCTGGAGCCCCCGTAACAAAGCACCCGAAACGGGGTGGCTTGCGATACCGGGAACTGACTCTCTCAGGGTCCTGAGTTGGAAGCCTGAATCAGCGAGTGGTGGGGCCGTGCTCCCTCCAAAGGCTGTGGTGGAGGCCCGGCTTCCTGCCCCTCCCAGCTTCCGGGGAGGGCGCCGTTCCAAGGCGTCCCCTGGGTTGTAGACAGCACACTGCCATCTCCGTGTCCCTGCTTTCGTGGCCTCTCCTCACCTCATCTGCTTCTCTGTGCCCCAATCTCCTGTCCTTCCTGCCTTGAGGACACCAGTCGTTGGATCATGGCCCAGCCTCCTCCGGGGTGACCTCACCCCAATGCGATGGCATCTGCAAACGCCCTGTTTCCAAAGAACGCATTCACAGGCATCAGGGGTCAGGACTCCAACACATCCTTTTGGGGGACACAGTTCACCCCACAACAGACATTCATAGAGACAAACCTGTCTTTCTGACCCGAAGTGACTCCTGCCATTTTCCTTCTGGAGACAAGGAGCCTATGCAGTTTGGACGCCAGGGTGACACAGTGTCTCCCCAATGTCCTCATTCTCAGGCGCCCTTGAGCGCGGGGGGCTGTGCAGGAGCCCCGTGGAAGCCTCCTGCCATCACCGCCCCCCCTGCCCCCACCCCTCCCCCATCAAAGGGCACCCTGAATTATTTTATCAATATTTGCAGCACCATATTTCTCTCCGTTAAAAAGGTTAACATCTTTCAGTAGCCATTTAAGTTCAGGCTGCGTTTCAAGAATGCACTTCATGGCGGTGAAGCACCCGACAGATTTCCTGCAACATTAGCTGCATTTAAAAGTATAATCTTATGCAGCCTCTCGCTCAACACATTTCAGAATAATGGGGCAACGCGTCTATTTGCAACGGAGAAAATAACACGCGGTATTTAACACTCCTTCTGATGCTTATAATTACTGGAGGTGCAAATCCCAGCCAGCCTCGGGCCCCGGGCCGCTCTCCTGGAGCAGAGGGGCGCCCCAGCCCAGGGGCCCACGGCCACGCCGCACGCTCCCAAAAGCCGAGCTTTGCCTAGTAAGCGGGTGCAAGACGCAGGGCTGCTTTTAACCGTGATTACCGTGTGCAGGAGGAAAAGGCCCAGCCCTGGTAGCTAGCTCTCAAAGAAGCATCATCAGGAGGCATCCTTAGAAGGCTTCTCTCTGTGCAGCGGACCAGCACTGACTGCTGGGCCTCGCGATCTGCGTCTGGGGCTTTCCGTCTAGCGCAGACGAAAATACAGAATTGAGGGCCACTCTTCCGACACATCACAGTCATTTTCGGCACGTTCGCTGTTTTTCTCTCCGCTTTTCTCACAAAACCGAGCGTCATTACAGCGGGTTTAAAGTGCTCGTGAGTGCTTGCAATCCACCCATGCTTTTCTTTAATATTTCATCATTAAATAGCAAAATAACCTGATATGATCCTAATTTAGTGCCAATTACACTGCATTGATCAAAGTGACCTTTTCATACTGGAGCACAAAAATCAATCCCACTGCATGGCAAATGTCAGGGGAGGAGAACAACATATAATCTGTGACAATCAAAACATTACTTACAAATGAAATCACCAATGACCCACACGCCAAGGCAATTTCTGCATGACGGGCACTGTTTGTGTTTGTAGCTCTCGGTGGGGATTTTTTTGTTCCCGACTGTCTGCCCCCAGAGGCAGGGGTGGTCGTTCTCCATTCCAACGACACGGGATACAAGTGGTCCAGTCCTGGGGGTTGGTTCAGAGCAGAACCCCAGAAAGCATTCGAGGTTTCTGACTTGTTCCCCGAAACGCAAAGGGAGGCCCCTCGCCGATGGCTCCCTAGACCCCAGCCCTGCGCGGGCAGGCCCTCGACAGCGAAGCGTCTTCTGTGGGGGGACGGGTGCCCAGGGAGACAGAATCATTCCACAGTTTGCAGGGCGAAACCCCAGAATTTCCCTAGAACTGGGGTACGGACATCCAGTTCGAGCCAATCGACACATCCCACCACGTAAGATCCCAGTGGGCACGGCTCCACTGTCTTTGTTTCCCGGGAAGTGACACACGGGTCCCCGCAGGGGATGCCAGCATCCAGGGCGCACCCTCTCTGTATCAGGTGGTTGTGAGCAGCGGCGAGGGCTACGGGCGCCGTCTCCCGGGGCCTCGTGTCCGCGTTCCCACCTCTACGGCTGTTTGTACGATTCTGGGACGGTCTCCTAATTCCAGCGGCTCTAATTTCCTCACCGGTTGAATTGAGAAAGTCGAGGCCGTGTCACAGAGCTGGCGTGGGACCGCCATATTCACTACCCACGGAGCACGTAAAACGGCACTGGCACGTGGGAAGACCCTCACGGATGCCGACTATTATTACAGCAAATACGCACGGAGTCGGACGGGTGTCCTTGCATTAAGAAATAAGGAATCACCAAATTTATACACTTCACTTTAAAAAGCCTCCCTGGGCTTAAGCGTACGTGCCTTAAAATATCGGGACAGGTTTAGTGCACGCACCGTAACACGTCTTTGATCATCGACTGCAGCCTTGAAAGTTGTTTTATAAACGCGTCAGACATTTCTCCGCAGCCAGAGACACCTCTTTGCTTTTCCCCAACTGTCCCCAAATCACAAACGTGGTCAAAATATCCAGAATATACGCACTACGCCACACAGCCTGAATTGACACCCGGCCTTCCTGATGTCTGAAGGCCACGGTGAGCACTAAATTTCCAACAAGATAAAATGGGGCTGTGTCCCCCCCACCCCTTCCCCCCCGATCAGGGCCCTGGGAAGTGAGAGTGACTGCCAAAGGGGAGAGAGAATCCCGGGATGCCGTTGGCCAGAGAAGGAGGTTCAAATAAACGTGGGGTTAAGCAAATGTCCTGGGCACCATATCCAGCTAACCCAAATATTTAATGTGGGAGCAAGGTGAGGTCATCTAACTCTGCGGCACGTCCAGGAGTTCTGGCGGGAAGAGGAAGTGACCCAGGGATGTCTCTTCCACCGCTCCGTGGGCGTCGTCCTCAGCATCGCCCAGTCCCGCTGAGGCCGGAGTCTGCGCCTGGGCCTGCCCCTCCCACCCGCGCCTTGGTCCCGTCCTGGGACCACCCCTGCATTTCCGTCCTGAACTGATGGAGCCAGTCCTGGTCCACAGCCAGGGAGGGGGAACATCCTGGAGGCCTGTGGCTGCGGCGTCTGGGGCGCGGGAGCGCCAACGACAGAGCTGGTGACGTGGCGAACTGGTTACCGGCCAGATCTGATTCATTTCACGCGGATGCGGAATCGGTTTCCGGTTTAATGTAAAAGAGCCGTGTGGGCGGATTGTTGAGGTGACTCCCTTTTCTTTTTTTTTTTAACTTGTTTTCCGATGCAATTTGCAGCTTAACAGCCGCACTATAAATGACATGATTAAGTTTTATATATTTCTGTATATTTGATGTATTTACCCAAATGCAGCTGTTGCTTCCTATACGGTTCAGATGTTTAGAGCGGAATCAATTGTTTGTGGTAATCACACTTCCCAAGCTTGCTGTTTTCTTTCTTTCTGCTTGGCTTTTTTAAAAAATAAATGCTCTGTTACAAACCTGAAACACCTCCAAAACACACTGAAGGTTTATATGGGTGCTTCCACAAAACGGGTTTTTACTCGGACAGAAAATATACATATCAAAAAAAAAAAAAAATCTCCTCCGGGAAGTGACGTTTTCCAAAATCTAGTGCTTTCGAGTTGCAGTTACACCTGGCACCCGGTCCTCCGGGACGCGTCCGGCCACTCGTGGCGCCTGGGGCTTGGGGACAACTTGGGGGAGGGAGAGGCCTGTTCGCAGGACGCCAAGGCCCTGTACCCGGCGTCTGAGAAATTCACTGGCTCGTTCTGTGTTGTGTCCTGCTATCACTAGAGAAATCATCCTAGTTAAAAATATTCCTGTTATAATTGTATGTATATACACAAAGACTTGTACACAAAGACTTGTCGTCTACTTAATATTCCTGAAGATGTGATTATAATTAACCTGGTAACAAATCATGCCGAGGAAAAGACAAACCTTTAATTATCCAAATGATTAATCTCTCCAAGCCAACCATTTGGACATTGAGATTCTGATTTTGTCAAAGAAGTGGCTAAATTTTTTACTTTTATTTTGGTGTGTGCGACAGGCATCAACCTTCTTCACGGGACTGGTTATATTTAGAGTGGTCAACGTCTGCGTGTTTTCTTGCACTCACTGACCTTCCAGCGTGAGCAGTCACGTTTGCAATTTTAAGGAGGGGGCTAGGAGCAAACATAATGAATTACTCGGTTAAGAAATACTATGGGATGGAGGTATTGCACGTTTATAAAGATATTTCTCATTTTTTTAAAGTAATGCATGTAGAGGTAATTTTAGAAGAGATGAGGTAGGATTAAGGGAAAAAATAATTGGGAAAGAGCAATAACTGATATTATAAGTAGATTGAAATCTTTGCAGACCTGAGAGATTCATTACTGTTCCTATTTTTAAAATTCCAAGTTTCTCTACACATAATTACAAAGTGTCTCAATATGTGTTCTTTTGAAATGAAATACCACCCAGCCTAGTTCCACAATGTTTTCTTCACTGGAGATGTTTGATTTTCTTTTTCTTTTTTTAAGCATGACAGATTATTCCATTCTACTAAACCACCCAATAAGAAGCTTGTGTCTTTTTTTATTATATTATCGTTCCATTCCATCGGACGCATTTCATAAGCTGTTTTGAAACACAGATTTTTATTTATCTGTGTTTGCCTAATGGCATTTAACAGTGCCATTCTTCTCTAAAGTTAGTTGATGGTGTCCTACTTTAAATGCATTAACTTCATGTCAATAAAACACTGAGTGGGAAATCATTGTCTCAGATTATACTTATTCTGTGTACGTATGTTCTTTCCTAGATGCTCAGAAAACCTTCCTAAATTTAATTCCCACACACTATGTCAAACTCATCATTGGACAAGTAATAAATCATGCCTTATTAAAGAAACCAAATTTTCTGGACCTTAAGATTGGAAAATTATTAACTTAATTCTTTACAAATTGCACAGAAGATAATATCTGATAATCCATTAAGCACAACTTAATCAATGTCTTCCATCATAATGCAAAATGCACTGATAAGAACTCAAGCTCTGTTGATTAAAAGGGTATAATGTAATAGTGTCTATAAAATTCAGATTGCTAGAAATGAACATCTCGCTAATGGAACAAGCCAGTAAATTCGATTATCCTTCCCCACTTTTAAGCATACTCATGCTATGACAAAACAAGATGTAGTAAAACGTCTAACCTAAGAAAACAGAATCAGTATCAGGTTCACAACAGTATTTAAGTAGAATGATTTTATATACTCCTGATCCTGGGAAAATGTTTGGTTTACAGTGACAGAGTGCCCAGGCCTAACTTGGTGTTTCTTTAGACCACCTTTGAAATGAGTTCAGCGTGGGTGTAAACCTACCTTCATAACCCAGGAGCTTCCCCATGGCCTAAAACAGATGGAAGAATGTGGTACCAGCAATGTTTCCTGACCCTGTGTTTGTCGGACCCGCCCAAACTGTTTTAAAATGATCCGTTACAGCATGCAATTTTATTTCAAATTACGAGAGGGGTTTTTGTTTTGTTTTGTTTTGTTTTGTTTTGTTTTCACACTACAATATTTGTGGGTGTTTTGTTTTTGTAGGTGAGGTGCTAAGATACGTTACTTGATTTTAAAACACTAAACACTATGTCCTGATTTCTGTGATGTGTATTTCTCCGCGTATCCCAAGTAATTTGTCAGTTTGCCATTAGCCAGCTGAACTCAGAATATGTGTGCGTGTATACGTGCGTGACTACACAGAGGGCACATCTCTATGAAACTGCACGGTTTATATAGAGCATAGTGATTTTCGAATTATTTACACTGACCCCGAGGGTTCAGAAGTTGGTTTTCAGAGGAAACAGCCATCTTTCTACTCAAACATGCCAAAAGGCAGCGTGTGGGTCTGAGAGCGTTCCTACGTAAACATAATCGCTATTTAAAGTGGAGATGTGTTTGCCAGGCTAATTCTTTCCCCTCCGTTAAGTCAAGCTTTCTGTATTTACATAAATACAAACATTTTGCAGTTATAATACATCAATGATCATGATTCTGCAAATGCAATTTTCTTTTGAATAATAAAGCACCTGCACGTTAAAAAACCATATACGTCCATAACACATAAGGCTTTTACGTAGTAGGGCACTGCAATCCGGTGACTTAGTATCTGGCAAGGGACCGGAGGCTTCTCCTGCGCCGTGGTAAACGCGGTAAGTGTTAATAATGTGAAATGAACCAATTTGCCCTCTTTAGAAGAACGGATGGTATCTGAATAGTCTTCCTTTTCAGTTATAAAAAGGTCTTCCAATCCGAACAGACAAAGCTATTCTAGTAGTTCTATTTGTTTAAGAAAATAGGTCTAAATTGATGAAACTAATCATTTTATACTAAGTGCTCTTTTTAAAGACAATTGCTGATTGCCTGCCCCTTTTGTAGCTGTAGCTGAGCCCGAGATGGTACAAAATAACCATCTTGCCAGTTGTCACAACTATTTGCTCATTCTTTAATTAAACATAATATAGAAAACAGTATAATTCACATCTAATTAGAAATCAACTTCTGTAGACGGTGAACTCTTTCCAGAACTGGTGTTAAGGATCACGTCTAATGATTACAAAGTTGTTTATCTTCCTTGCCGGCCTCGATTTCATGTCTGAAATGCCTGCACCCACTTCTTGATTTTTTCAGAAGAAATTCCTTGGTGCTGCCTCCTTCCTTTCCAAGAGGCAACGATGGTAATGTTAGTGGAGGGAAACCGCTATATCCAGGCTGATTTCATTAACATGTGTCTCATCAGGATCCTGAGTCTCCCTTTGTGCTAGAACGAAAGCAAGTTTTTCCACTCAGTGAAACAGATAATGAACCCCAAAATGCGCTGAATCACAATGACTTAGCACTTTTCACCTTCCCCCCAATCACCAAGAAGGTTTCAAGTGATTTGCGAGTCTATTAATTCGACATTAATTTGCCAAGTCATTCTACACGGTAAATCTTCTGCAGCCCAAGCTTTTGGAAAACCGTTTTGGAGCGATATGTTCCTCCTGCCTGTTTCACAGTCTTGTGAGGGAGGCGATGGTCCCCCGCCCTCGAGATACGAAACGTGGAAACAGAGGAAGAGCGATTTTCTGATGCCAGCCGGGGAGCACAGAAGCCTCACAGCTTCGCTTACTCAGCCAGCATTCACCGGGCGCCTACTAAATGCAGACGCTCTAGATTCCGGGGCCTGAAAGCCCGATGGTGGTCTCACGGGAGTTCCACTTTGACGAAGACGGACAAAGAGACGGACGGCCAGGCCACCGCCTGTAAGGCGTGCCGTGGACATGTGCCCCTGGAGCACAGAGGGGTTAGGGACCCCGGGATGGGGGCTGGGCGCAAGGGAAGGCCTTTTGGGAGGATGCTCAGCTTAATTTGAGATTTGTAGGACACGCAGGAGGAGAGCTGGCGTTCGGAGGGAGGTGGACGGGGAAGGAGGAAGCCCGGTGGCGAGGGGCAGGGTGGGACAGAGTCTGCACAGCCATGCTGGGGACTGTGCTTCCTGAGTAATTACCATTTAATGGTGGGTTTGTCCCTGCCATCTTGTTATTCACGCATCGCCCCTGGATATCTGGCAACGGTGGGGAAGAATGCATTAAGCGGAGCAAAAATACAGATTATGAAACAAAGCGGCGGGGACGTTTGCTCAGGGGTGCTTTCTGCAGCAAAAAAGCAGCTTGGTCTCCATTTAGGGGATTCGGCCCCCAACCCCACAAGCGGAGAGGCAGCGTTGACGGTCTGACGGACTCCTGGGACTGGTTGGGCTGCGACCTGTGGGAACGGAGCCCTCACCGTCCCCGTCGTCCTGCCCGGTAGCCTGCCCTCTTCATGCCTCCCTCTTCCTACGCAACACCTTGTTTTCTTTCAGATCTGTGGTTCTGGTTGCTACAAATGCAAAATCCTGGTTCGTGAGCCCCGACCTCCGAAGAAGAAAGGAGCTATCTGAACCCAAATGCTTCATTAAGTGCTTTCCAGCTTTCCACCAGTTCAAAGGTGAGGCTTTGGGGAGCGCCAGGGGGGAGCAGAGCGGCCACACGGCTGGGCCAGCATCTCGTGAACAAGGGAGACGTGGGGAGAGGGGCCCTCGTCTGCGTTGCCCCACAGGGGCCAGTAAGGCTTCCAGCGAGGGCGGACGGGAGGACGGGGCGCCCGGGCCTGGGGCTTCCTGCGGCCGGGGCGGGGGGACGCAGGATCCTGTGTCCCGGGACAGCCACAGGTGCGCTAAGGGGGAGGCCAGCTCCCAGTGGAAGAACGACGGGGGTGGGGCGGCACGGCCACCCATTCGCACAGATCCTCCCGCGTCAAGGGCTCGGAGGGGACCGTCTGGCCCCTTCTCGGAGGACACGAATGGAAGCCCGCTCGCCCATCAGCACACTCACTTGCAGTTGGTGAGACGGACCCGCTCAGGTGGAGAGCCACTCAGAGGTGCGTTCAGGACCAGCCCAAGCGTCAACGCATTCCGCAAGAGGGTGGTCCGGACTGCGGGTGCCACGTCATCTCTGGCTTGGGTCACAGACCCAAAACAAGCCCACGTTGCCGTGGCCCCGTGCTCCTGAGGTACTTCAGGGGGACACCGGCTTGGAGAACGTTGTTTTGATGACTTCGATGAAGGTAGTGGAACTAATTCCCACTCGAATGGGTGGTTGTTTATTTCTGCTTTGTGTGAATCAGAGGTAATTGTTTTGAATAGCCTTTCATGGTGGCTCTGTGTACTGGGGCCATCTGGTGCCGATGTCCCCGCTTCTCCACTTGTGGCTTTTAAGACACGCTTCCCTCTCCCACCGTGAGGCTGCTCTTCTGATTCAGCCATCGGTGATTAACGGAGCTCACGTCCAAAGACCCCATTCAGAGGCGAGCTGACGCGGACAGCTTTGGTCTCCAAATTAGGAAATAGTAATTCCCAGCCAAGTGTATGGTGAAGGAAAACGACAACAGCAAGGGCAACACTTTCTTGACAAACGCACAAGTGAGCATGTGACACAGGAGCTGAAACGGTCAGGAGTAGGTCGAGGAGGCTGGGTGGGGGCTGGCACAGGTCGTGTTTGAAGGTCAATCTTCAAGGGATGGTAACGTGTATAAAATTCTTCCTAGTTTTCCTGATTGCATCAATATTTTGTTTCTGAAGGGAATAAAGATATTGAGTCTTAAAATATAAACTCACTGGAAATGCCTTTGTGTCGACGGCAACCTCCTATAGACTCTGTCCCCTGAAATAATGGCCGTTGCTTCCTGCTGGGCGTGTGTCCTGGGAGGAGGGCGCAGCATCCGAGAAGCACTGGGGTTTCGAGGTGCTGGGGGGCTGGGTGTGAGGCGTCGCAGGTTTGCAGATTCAGCAGCGGGACCTTCGTGAGGAAGAGTGTGGAACAGGCCCCAGCAAAGGACGGCTGGGTCCCCCACTCATCGGCACAGCCAGATGGGCCAGCATTGCTGGAAGCCCGGATCTGGGAAGTGGGAACGTCGACGGACCGGAAGGAGCTGGACAGAGGCCCCCGTCCAGCCCGCACCATCCCACCCACCAGGGCGCTCTCCCCTCACTGTCCCCCTCGCCCTGGTGCTGGGTCCCGTGGTCGGGGCTCAGTCCTGGAGACGAACCCAGAGCTCGCCACCTCGAGACTCCCTGACCCCCTCCTCTGGGCTCAGTGGGGACTTCGTCACACAGGGGCTCTGGTACCCACCGGTCCAGCCGCCGGCCCCCTCCCTCCTCGGCCCCAGCCTCAATAGCTCTCCAAAGTGTCTCATCCACAGAAGCCCGTTAGGAAAGTCAGGACCCCCCCTTACCGCTGTCACACTTGGCAGATTCTGAGGGTTCTGTGTGCTCTGTGGCCGGAGCGGGACAAAGAGCACGTACCTGTTTCTATGAGAAATCCAGTGTCACACCCAGAAAGAGCCCGTGCCCTTCACCGGGGGCAGCGTGCGGTCCGGTGGGCAGGCGCGGCCTCGGGAGGCAGCTAGCGCAGCCGGGGCGGTGGGTGCGTGTGGCACACAGGCTGGACCCCCACGGCCAGCCACCTGCGGGGGACGGGCGGGCGTGTTTCCTCTGCACCCTGGGGCAGGGGGGCCCCCCGGTCACCGCAGCCACGCGGACGGTCGGTGCCGGAGGCGGCTCCCTGGGTCCCTGCGGCTGCGCGCGGCCCCCCCTGCGGGGAGCTTCTCCGACCCCTCACCCTCGTCCACACCGGGAGGCTGAGCTGCTGGCAACCCTCATCGCGGACGGACGTCCTCCTCCCTCGCTGTCCCAGCCCCTCCCCTGACCTCACTGCAGGTTTCCCCGGGGGGAAGGTCTGCGCGTTCTCCTCCTGGGGGGTCAGTGGTTTCATTTTTCACTCTCCCGTTGAGACCATTGTATCGGACCTGTGCGCAGTCGGCTCGCGATGCTCTAACAGAACATAAACCCTGGGCAGCCGGATCGACTCCCCACGGCGGTGCAGCTGAAGCCCAAGACGACGGCGCCCGCAGATTCGGTGCCAGTGAGAACGTGCTTCTCCACCCCCCTCTGTGTCTCCGCCCTCCGGAGGCCCCGAACCTGCCCCTCCAAGTACCAGCAGGTTGGGGGCCGGGGCTGCCGCTCGGGAGGCTGGGGGAGACCCGCCGCAGCCGGGTGACTGGGAGCGGGGTGCGCCTTAGCTCTGCCCCTGCCCAAGACGCCTTCCCCCCTGACGGGTGGCCCTTCTCCACTGTCTCGTTCGGGGGCTTCCTTCCCTTGCAAGGACTCTGCACGAGCCCCTAGAGAAGGAACACCTGCTCTCGCATTTACAGAAGGATATTTGATCACTTGCGTGAAGTCCCTCTCCTTCCCGCAGACCGCAACCCCCTGGAAGGCAGGTGGGTCTTGTCGTGGACCCATCGGGTAGTTGACCCGAGCACTAGCTCGTGGAGGTTGTGCAGGAAGCGCCTGCTGGATGAGGGGGCGGGGGCAGCACAGGCCGGTGTGGACGCCGTTAGGGCGCCACAAGGAAGAAAGCGCGGGCTAGAATAACGGCAGCTCCTTGGGAGAGTCGCGTCACCCAACGTGAAGTGAGGAAGCTCCCAGAAGTTGGGTCCCCACCCCCAGGTGTGCTCGCTTTTAAAGAAGCGATACAGAGCAAGACCGGGTGACACTGACGTCACATTGTGCGGCTTTGCTGAATCCTGGGTTTCCCTATTTTGGGGTGAAACATGGCCTTTCAGTCCATAGCCCACAGGTATTGTGTAGGAAGAAATGTGACCTTGTCCCAAAAGAAGTCTGGCCTTTGTCTCAGCTCCTGGGAGGTAACCTTCATTTGCCTGGGAGCCCGGGGACAGGTGGTTATCAATTGACTGGAGACTGACATTCACCACCTGAAAATCAATCAATAATCAATCCCATCTATACAATGGAGCCCCAGTGAAATTTCTGAACACGGGGGCTCGGGCCGGCCTCCTGCATGGTGATGCTCCACACCCGAAAGTTGGGGAAGGACAACGGGGTCTCCGTGCCTGAGGGTCCCCTAGAGTTTGTCCTGTTAGATGTTTATTCACTCATTTCTCTTCATCAAAATCCAAAGAGATGATCAAAGATAAGGGACAGACAAGATCACTGGAGACAATTCTGCTGTGTGCAGTCAGAGGGTCTCATTCAAGGTCAGCTTTCTTGAGCTTTGACCAGTTACCTAGAAAAGTCATCAGAGGCATGGCATCACGTGGGGTAGGGTCCTCAGATAGTCACTGTGGTTTTCAGACAATTTTCCTCGGAGATGCTACTAGGGGCATAAATTGGCACGTGTGTGTGTGTGTGTGTGTGTGTGTGTGCGCGCGTGTGTGTGACAGACAGCAGGGAGTGGGATGCCCTTCCGAGCTTAGAAAACACTTGTTTTGAGACGAATCTTTTTCAGATCGTATCTCCACAATCTCCCAAGAAGGGAATTTGTTGAGGTCGAATGAGGTGTTTCCACTTTTATATTAAACACACACACACACACACATTTTATACGAGTTTGCAGACACCTGAAACATCGCTCGGAGCGTTTGAGCTACAGCCCAGAAGACCAAAGAAGCGACCTACCTGTGCGGAACTCAGTGTTTGGAGGATGTTTGGACTTCGGATACGCAAACGCGCTGAAGGCCAGTTCATGGAGGTGCGTGCGTCCCCGACCATACGGTGGTTTTGTGTGACCCGGCTGGGCAGGTATAGGGCGTCACACGTAGGGCGAGCACGCACAGGGACTCTGTCTGGCAGGGATGCCACGGGGGACGTCTGCGAGTATTTTGACTGAGGCGGAAACTGAGGCTCCAGAGGAATGAACGGCGCACCCTCAACAGCAAACGAGATGGCACGTGACCCTCGCGTCTGAAGAGCCTTTTCCTTTCGGCTCCGCTCTATCCTTTTATGTGCATGCGGGGCTTTTGATGCTGAAAAGCAGCTGCCATTTACTTAGAACATTCGACGTGCTGGACGCCATGGTTAAGCGTGTGAATCGTATTCTACCTTCACGGGAACCTTTAGATGCACATGTCCATTAATCCAATTTGATGGGCACGGAAATTGAATGAAAAAGGTTAACCCGCTCGAGTTGATGTTAGAAGCCAGTCGAGAGGGGACAGTTCAAACCAGTTCGATCGCTTTGACGCCAGACCCCCTGGCGTGTGTGCGGACCCCGCTGCCTTCCGGGGCCCCCTAGGAAGCGGCCCGCGGCCTGTGACGGCAACGGGGACGCGGCGAGGCGCTGGCATCTGGCCCCTGTCTTCCCGAGGATCCGGAGCCCCACACGTTCAGCCGAGCGTTGCCTGTGGCCGCCGAGCTGACTGCCCTCCTGCCATTAAACCGCGGTCAGGGCCAGCGCCCTCTGACTGTGGTTATCTGAAGGGACGGCCGCCTTCCGGGGCCTTCACCCGTGACCCTCCCTGATACGGGGCCCCGAGCCGGACCTCGGGCCTGGCACTGGAGACATGCTTTATTGCTTTATTTGTTTCTAATCTAGACAGAGGCCCTGCCTGGCCTTCAGTGGCGGTTTTGTCCAGTCGGGCATTTCTGTTTTCACTGCAGCTGCTTATTTTTACTGCTTTATCTTTGCCTTTTATTGAGTAATTTTTTTCCAGCTTATTTTACCTTGTTTGCTTGTTGCTCTCTTATCTATAACTTTTCCACGGGAAATAAGAAGTGACAGTTCAAGATTCGAAGGCTGACCCCGGGCGACACAGGGAAGGCTCCCGGCCGGGCTCAATTGTTGCATCTGCTCAGCAAGAGCGGGACACGAAGCGGGCGCCTCACGGCCCCCCCGGGGAAGCAGCCCGCTAAGGCATCTCCAGAAACGTCACAGCCAGGGTGCGCCGCGAGCGCTCGCACCCGCCACTTGACATCACGTTCCTCTGACCCAGGGGGTCCCGGGCTCCACACGCCAACCCCGTGCCGCGGCCGAGCCGGTGGGGTCCCCGCTCCCAGCCCGGCCGGGCGCGCCCCTGCCTCTCCACCGCTGCCCGCGACAGTGCTCATCTTCCGCTCGGCCTGTCTACCTTAGGCGCGCGTGGTGTCCTACTTGCTCCGTGCCAACCAGGACGGCGTGGGCACTCACGTGGCGCTCAGTGCTGGAGGCGATCAACTCCTTCACACGAGTGCCTGTGTGACTTTCCAAGACCACGTGTATCATCTGTTTGTCCCTGCAAGGATTTCATCGATTATTGACACTGACCGTGTGTCAATAAGAGAAATGGAAATGGTGGTCACGGGGGGGGGGAGGGGAGAGGAAACAGAAGCATATGCGCCCACCGGGGAGGCCACGACGGATCCTCTATTTCGGAACTCCCCGTGATCCGGGGCAACACGTGGAACATGAGCTTAACAGGACCAATCATCAGAGCGAAGGGATCACACGCTTTCTGCTGTGGGCCGAGCCCATGGCCACTGCTATCCACCGATTGTCCTACACACGAAGCAGTCCGTGCCCGTCATGCGTGCGCTGACGTTGGCGATGCGGACCTTGTGGCGGTCACCGGTCTAGCTGAGACGTCTGGACGCGCGTATACCCTTCTGCGTTCCAAGGCAGGGAACTGAAATCCTCATAACTTCACTTAAACCTTGTAATCATTCCATTTCCTTCCGCATGGACCTTGGCCACGGAGCAAATGTAAACATTTTATTCCGCTTTCCAACCTCGTTCACTAAGTTCTTGTTTGAATTTGGAGCATGACTTCAGGGTAGGTTTGCACGATGAAGAATGATGTCTTGATTGAAATTAATCTTTAAAACGAGCCCTTACACTTGTGATCCTTTGTTCGGCATAGATTCAAACCGGTAACAAAACAAACTAGATTGCTTAAACCAACAGAAATCTATTCCCGCACAGCTTTAAGGCTACAAGTTCAAAAGCAAGGAAAGCAGGACCGCGTTCCCCCGAAATGTCTGCATGGAGCCCTCCTTTGCCCGGCTGGTAGACACATCAATCTGTCTCCCTTTCACACGGCTTTCTCCCTGCGCCGGCCTGTGGGTCCTTGCATGGAGTTCTTTCCGTGTCTGCAGCCAGATTTCTCTCATTCTTTAGAGAGAGATTGCGGGTGCACGTGGGGGAGGGGCAGAGAGAGAGGGAGAGAATCCCAGGCAGGCTTTGCACTGTCAGCACAGAGCCCAACGTGGGGCTCACACTCATGAAACGGTGAGATCACGACCTGAGCCAAAGTTGGACGCTCAATGGACTCAGCCACCCAGTCACCCCCAGATTTCTCTCTTCTTAAAAGGACACCAGCCCCTGGTTCGGGGCCGAGCCAATCCCAGTTTGTGACCTCATATTAACCACGTTACATACGAGAAGAAGGGCACTTCCTAAGGGCCTCGGGTGGACAGGAATTTTGGGGGGGGCATTTTTCAACCCGGTACCATCGGCACGCATCGCTTAAAGACACGCTACAATCTGTTTTGAAAGACCACCTCCTCTTGTCTCCGTCGAAGGCAGCACTGATGTTCAACACAGCAGCGGCGATGCCGAGATCGGAGACGTGCCGTCTGAAGGCCAAGGAGGTACGTGGCTGGGCTCCCAGGGGTGGCCTTGAGACCCACGGGTCCGGCTTTCCTTGGCTTCCCGTTTCCCAGGTGGAGGGTCTCGGGCAAGTCACTTCATCTCCCGGAGACCACGTGTCTCCAAGTACAACTATTCAGCAAATATTTGCCTCAAAATTGCTGCCCACTGGGTACGGGCTGTGCCCTTAAGAGACGGATCATTCGCGAGAGGCAGCGAACGCAGGGGCCAGAGGATACGGGGAAGCCACGAAGGAAAACGGGTAAGTGGAGAACAATTTCCCCCGCTCTGGCCGAGGGCGGGGTCACAGTCAGAGGAAGAGCCAGGAGGATGGCATGGCAGGAAGAGGACACAGAGGGCATCCGGCCCAAGGGACTAGGTGGGGGGGAGGGGGTCCCCGGGCCAGTGTGTTTGAGGGCAGCGGGGTGGAATCACGGGGCAGGAGGGCATGTGAGCCGCCGTCCATGACGAGCGGCCCCCTTGCTTGGAGCTGGGAAGCCAAACCAGGCCTGACCGGCCGGGGACCAGTGAGGGGGTGTCCGGTTCGAGGACTGGAGAGCAGAGAGCTGGATGTCCCGCCGGCCAGGCTGGCCCGGGCGCCCCCCGACCGTGACGGGCGTCACCAGCAGTTTCGTCCTGGCCTCCGGTGTCGGAAGCTGCGACTTGGGCGCATCTTAGACCACACGGGAACCTGGGAGAGAAGGCAGAATAGCTTCCTAGTCTCCCGGCTGGGCACGAGGACGCAGGAAGCCCCCCTTTGTGTTTCTGGCCGAAAGCCTGATTAGAGGCAGGGCCCGGGGCAGGTGGGTGGCCGCGGAGGCAAGGAGGCCGAGGCCCGATGGCCCCCCGAGCGCTGCGCCCAGGGCGGGCCTGGGGCTGGTCCTGCCCGAGTCCGGCCCCGGCCCCCCCCCTCCCCCGCCCCGCGGGCGGCTGCCCCACGACGCACGGGCACCGGGCGCCAACGGGAACCGGTTCATGCCCGCGCGGTGCTGCCTCCCCGCGCGCAGTCAACAAAGAGAGTGCGCGCAGGCACACGCTCCCCCGCAGGACAGCCCGCAGACCACCCCCTCTCCTCTCCTTTCACATGACTAAGCCATTAAACTCTCCCCAATCAGAGAGACAGATGAAGCGAGTTTATTAATAAAAGTCCCGTCAGGAAGATTGGAAATGAATGATTAGTGAAATCCACTCCATTTTACTTATAGACAGACCCCCCTCATGGAGAGGCATCTGTGAAGGGCAGGAATTCCCGAGAAGGTTGGGGATGGAAGCATCTGGAAGCTGTTTGCGATATGGATTCGGAGTCAAGCTGCACACAGACACCGCCTCCAGCCACACAGGCTCGCTCCGCGGAGGGGAAAATATGCCGCTTGTTTACGGCGCCACTTCTCCCCTTGCTTGCTGTCTGCTTTATTTCTGCCGCGGTGCCCGCCCCCCGCCATTCATGTGCAATTATGTCTGCACAGAGCTGCCAGCTGTAGGGCTTGTTAACCGTGCCCACCTCGCAAGCTGCCGGCAGAACTGCCGGGGAGGAGGCGGGGCCCGGGCACACGTGTGTACGGCTCCTTCCGATCGGGCGTGGTGAGCGTGGACTGCGCCAAGTAAGCAGAGGACAGACTCGGTCCTGAAAGACACAGCTGCGCGCACACACTCACGCTCACATGCGCCCTAAGAGCGGCACTCGCAAGGCACGTACGCGCCCGCACGCCCGCACACGCGCTCGTGCACGCACACAGGCCCGCACACGCACGTGCCCGCACATGCACATGCCCGCACACGCGCTCCTGCACACACACAGACCCGCACACGCACATGCCTTCACATGCACATGCCCGCACACGCGCTCGTGCACGCACACAGGCCCGCACACGCACGTGCCCGCACATGCACATGCCCACACAGGCACTCGTGCACACACACACACACCTGAACCTGCACATGTGCATACACATGTGCCCTCACACGCACTTGTGCACACAGGCCCATACAGGCACTTGTGCACACACACACACACCTGCACCTGCACACGCGCCCTCACATGCACTTGTGCACACGCACAGGCCCATACAGGCACTTGTGCACACACACACACACCTGCACCTGCACACGTGCACACACACGCACATATCCATACAGGCACTTGTGCACACACACACACACCCGCACCTGCACACGTGCACACACACGCACATGTCCATACACACACTTGTGCACACACACCTGCATACACACTTGTGCACACGCACAGGCCCACACAGGCACTCGTGCACACACACACACCTGCACCCGCACATGTGTACACACACAGGCCCACACAAGCACACGTGCACACACGTGAACATGCACACTTGCACACACACATATGCCAGTACACACACTTGTGCACACACCCACAAACACACACGTGCACATGCCCCCCCACACACGTGCACGCACACATCCCACATGCACGCGTGCACACAGGCTGATGCACAGAGGCACACCCTAACCCCGTGGCCAGTGTTGTTTTCACATGACTTGTTCACCTCTTCAAAACTCTTGGAGAACTGAACCTCTAGGTCTCCAGTTCCCACATCTGGGAAATATTCTCCAGGGGCCTTTTTATGAATGTTGCCAATTCAATAATCTGTAAAGTGAGATTGTTCTTTGCCAATCCGTGTCTCTTTGGTAACAGCAAAATGTCTCCATATTTTCACAGATTATTCAGAGCACGTTAGGATACCTGAGTGTTGTTTAGCCTAAGTCAGTGATAGGGAAGGCTTTTCTGGGCCCCGGGGCAACTTGCATGGAAATCATGAAGCCTATTTATTTAGATGCTAAAAGTGTGCTTCTCGGACACCTGGGCGGCTCAGTTGGTGAGGTGTCCGACTCTCGATTTCAGCTCAGTTCATCACCTCACTGTCATGGGATCGGGCCCCGCGCTGGGCTCCGTGCACCGAATGAGGGACCTGCTTGGATCCTCGGTCCCCTCTCTCTGCCCCTCCCCTACTCGCTCTCTCTCTCCAAATAAATAACCCAACTTGTTTCTTAAGTATGCTTTCTGCAAACTAGCAGACCCCTGGTTATGTCCCAGCCAGGCGGCGACATTGCAGTGTTTCCCACACCGCTGGAGCAAAACAGCGCTCGTCTTTCCCTGGAAATTATGTTCTCACTTAATAAGCAACACGGTTTCGTTTACTCCTATCTCCTGTACCCTTTCTGGGTGCGAGATATGCCATCCAAACTTTTTAGGTGCATAGAAATAATACAGTGCCACAAATGATGTTTGTAATCGTATATAGCTACATAATTGAACTGAATCAATGAATATAAGTGTGACTGAAGGCAAGAACAAGTGTGCTTTTATCATTATTATTATTTTTATTTTTTTTTACTGTATGAGCAAATGTTAGAAGACATACGAAATGGGTGATTGCATTCAGCAAATAAGTAATGGAATTGGAAGATCGGTGGAACTCAGCCACAGCACAAGCCACTAGCACAAAATTCGAACAGCTCCCTAAAACTTGTATTTCTAGAAGTTCTGTGTGGACAAGTCGACTTGCAGAAGAAACTGATATATTTACCCTTTTAACAGCAGATCACAGAATTCAAGGTAATTAAAAAAAAGTGGTGGGTCACTTGCCTTTTCAAAAATAATTAAATTCTGAAGAGATTTTCAAAGATAAGTTTTGTTTCACTTAATTTAACTCTGTGTATGTACAAGGATTTCAAAGAATTAACAGATTTTTAAACGTCTAGGTGTTTCACTTTGAATACTTAGCTGACAGTAGCTCTAGCATTTCATTTTTTAAAAATTTATTTATTTAAATTCAAGCTAGTTCACATACAGCATAGTATTGGTTTCAGGAGTAGGACCCAGTGATTCAGCCCCTACATATGACACCCAGTGCTCATCCCGACAGGTGCCCTCCTTAGTCCCCATCACCATCTAGCCCATCCCCCCATGAACCCTCAGTTTGTTCTCTGTATTTAAGAGTCTCTTACGGTCTGTCTCCCTCTATATTTTTATCTTGATTTTCTTTCCCTTTCTCCATGTTCATCTGTTGTGTTTCTCAAGTTTCACATATGAGTGAAATCATACTTGTCTTTCTCTGACTTCTTTCCCTTAGCATAATACACTCTAGTTCCATCCATCTTGTTGCAAATGGCAACATTTCATTATTTTTGATTGCCGAGTAATATTACATATATATATATGTATATGTATAATGTGTATATTATTATACATATACATACTATACATATCCTACATATTATATATGTATTATATTATATGTATATATAATATATAATAATATATAATATACTATATGTGTGTATGTATATAATACACACACACACACACACACACACACACACATATATATATACTTTGGCTGTTGTTGATCGAGCTGCCATAGATATTGAGGTGCATATGCCCCTTTGAATCAGCACTCCTGCATCCTTTAGATAAATACCTGGCAGTGCAATTGTAGGGTATTATAGGGTACCTACCTGGATCGTAGGGTAGTCCTATTTTTAATTTTTGAGGAACCTCCACACTGTTCTCCAGAGCGGCTGCGCCAGTTTGCGTTCCCACCAGCAGCGCAAGAGGGTTCGCCTTCTGCCACATCCTTGCCAAAACACGTTGTCGCCTGAGTTGTTAACTGTAGCCATTCTGACAGGCGTGAGGTGATATCTCGTCGTGGTTTTGATTTGCGTCTCCCTGATGGTGAGTGATGCTGAGCCTCTTTCCATGGGTCTGTTAGCCATCTGGATGTCTTCTTTGGAGAAATGTCTGGTCACGTCTTCTGCCCGTTTCTTTACTGGATTGTTTGTGTTTTGGGTGTTGAGTCCGAAGTTCATCCGTATGACTGGCAAGGTCCCGTGTGCCCTCTTAAGGTTTGACTCCGTGAAGCATCCCTACTGCAGGGCAGTTAAACCACCGTAGTAATACGTTGGCATGGATTCCTTTGTTCGTCCGCTCCACAGTCACTCACCGAGCACCTGCTTTGTGCCAAGCACCATGCGTTTCCGGGCGATACAACATTCAATAAGATCTCAGCCGCTTACCGCCCAGCCAGGGGGCAGGCGTGCGCACACAGTCGGTGCCACCTGCTGGAAGATCTCCCCTGCGGAAGAACATGCAGGTGACATCCAAAGCGTCCAACGGCAGCGACGGAAGGGGCCCCAACAAGTGGCCGGTGCCAACGGTAGTGAGAAGTACAGATGAGTGGTGCTTGCTGTTGTCTCTACCCCGGATCCAGGGAGAAACCCATGGCAAATTCCTGTCCTTCCTGGGGAAACCTCCCAGCCATCGGCATCATAAACTAAGAAATTACTTTTCACCTGACACTTTTTGACAACATCAGCTGCAAATCTAGGCCGATATACAGCCTCACAGTTACTTATCTTCTGGGCACGCATTCACGTTTTTGCAAACTTCGGCTGAGCTTCTTGCTCTTTAAGGTGACATCACACGGTGAACACCCGCATTTCTACACTATGGCATTGCTGGTGGTCGATGTGTTGTGCCATCGTTCTATAGCCTTTGTCATCTCCTCCCAAATGCCCGTTCTCGCATTTGTGTGTTTGTTCGTTCGTCTACTCAGCAATCAGTTATTGTTGAGCAACGAGCACGATGCTTTTCCTGGGTGATACCAACTCAGACGCATTCTTCACTGTCAGGTGCTCAGAGCGCCGCGAGAGAAGCAGGAACACATGACAAACACAGTCGCTGCTGCGTGTGTAATGGCCATGCGCACACACGATATAATCAGCCTGAAAGAGAAGCACCTGGCCCATAAAGGAAAGACCGTCTGGAGCAGAGATGCCAAGCACGGGACCCAAACAGGGGCAGCGGTTGGCCAAGGGAGGATGGCCATGGGGAGCGGAAAGGTCCTGCCAGGAAGGGAGGTGGAGGCCACACAGGCTTGGATTTCTGCCTCATCTAGCATTTCATGTAGCTGTGGCCTAGCACACGTACAGTTGTGATTTCTGCAACATACTGAACACCCATTGTTAAGATTTTATATTATTCTTGGTGCGCCCGGGTGGCTCAGTCGGTTGAGCGTTGGACCTTGGCTCAGGTCGCGATCTCACAGTTCGTGAGTGCAAGCCTCACGTCGGGCTCTGTGCCGACAGCTCAGAGCCTGGAGCCTGTTTCGGATTCTGTGTCTCCCTCTCTCTCTGCCCCGCCCCACTCGCGCTCTGTCTCTCTCTGCCTCTCAAAAATGAATCAACCTTAAAAAATTTCTAAAGATTTTTATCTTATTCTTCATCTACTCAAGTGATTTACATTATTAGCTCTCAAAAGATAGCAATTGTTCTGTGTTTCCAAGGTGTTCCTCTATGCTCTTAAAGTGTCACTTAAAGCAACAAAAAGTAAGCCCTTTAAAAGTACCAGAGTAACAAAGGAGCGGTGGGCTTTATTGGCTTATGTCAATGAGAAGTCTGGGGGGGATGGCGACCTCTCCTTCTGTCTCCTCTCCCCAAGGAGACCACTTACCTCCAGGCTGCCGGCCTTTGTAGTTGCAAGGCTTCATTTACGTCCACAGGCTTCATTTACGTCCAACAGGAGAGACCAGTTCCTGCTATGTCTAGCAAACAGTTTGACGATAATTTAGGCTTGGGTTTTACGAATACCTTTAAACCAGTTAGAGTGGTAAGAGGGAGAGCTTATGACAGGCGACAGCTTTGGCACAGGCAGTGGAGAAGGCCTCCCTGGACCACAGGGCTCGCGGACAGAACTCTAGGAAGGGGGGACAGTGGTAGAGGGACCCCCGTGGATGCTCACAGCTCTAGCGAGATGTGCCAGCTTTGTTTTGCGGCTCCTAAGAAAAGGCTTGAGGTGAAGGAATTCTGGCATCTGGTTACTGGAAATGAAGGAACTGTGTCCTCTGGTTACTTAAGGAAAACTTCTAGAACTCTCTTGTGCTGTAACTGATATGTGGCCACACAAGATTTTTTGGTCTGCCTACTCCATTCTGTGCCCACAGAAGACCTCTCTCATAGTCACCTTGATACAAGTTTTGACTGAAAATCCTGTAAGGTACCTTATCGACAGTGCACGTGCACATCAACGATAAAGTATCTGGTACATTAATGGGAAGGACAGGTAGCCAAATCTATTTCAGAAAGGCTGCGATTTCTTTTAAATTCTGTACTTTTGCCATTTCTTTTTTTTAAGTTTATTTATTTGAGAGAGAGAGAGAGAGCAAGTGGCGGGGGGGAGTAAAGAGAGAGGGGGAAAGAGAATCCCAAGCAGGCTTTATGCTGTCAGTGCAAAGCTCGACACAGGGCTTGAACTCACACACTGTGAGTCAGACGCGTAATGGCTGAGCCACCCAGAGGCCCTTTGCCATTTCTAAAAGAAGATGGTTAGGAAACTGCAGAGTGAAATTTAGTGACACCCCAAAAGGCCTTTGAAAATTGATGCACGACCCCCCAAGAAAAAAGAAACATTGAAAAGCCCAAAGCCTTATACCTGCTTACATTTGCCAGCACCTCTAATGGCTTTAAGCAGGAAGGGATTGATTGTGCTGTTGTTTAGAATTTATGTTTTACTTTGTACTTACTAAATGGCTTACAACTTTGAGCAGATCATTACAGGACCCTGTATAATAAGTCAATGGGAGGAAACTGAGGCCCAGAGCGTTTGAGTGAACTGCCTGACAGCCCATGGGCACCAGCTTACTAGTCAGCTAGAGGAGCTCGTAACACTTATGTTTCTACCTTAACATTGATCTCAAGGCACAGAGGAGATGCGCGCGCACACACACACACACACACACACACACACACACACACACAGTTTGGTTTCTCATGCATTTCTTGGTAAGTTACAATGCAGCATCGTCACTGGTATATTATTGAGAAGCCAGTAGAAAACATTTCAAGTGGCTCAAATACTAAATGATTCCTCATGCCTCCGGCAAGGCGTCTGGAGATGGGTGGTGCTGGTGTTGATTTAGTCAGGGCTTCAAAAAGTCTTGTGCTCACGTCTCTCGTCTTTTGGCTCACTGGTCCTCACTGCAATTGGGCTTGGATCTCCTCGTGGTCAAGGAGCCTTAGGAACAGCAGGCTTCATATCTTTACAAAATCATGCAGCGGTAACAGAAATGACTCCTTCTCCTATGCTTTTTTTCATCAAAATGGAAAATATTTCTCAGAGCACTTTTCACAAATGCCTTTTATTGACCAATGAACCAGAATTGAGTCTCAAATCCACACTTAAGTCTACTGAATCTGCTGAAAGATATGTGGCCTTTGTGACTGAACAAACAGACTTGACTTAACTCTGGGGCTGGGGCTGGGGCTGCCGTTTCCGGGAGTCTGGGCAAAGTCAGAGAACAGTTTCTGAACCAAACCAGACTGGAGCCCATTGTCTCGTCCGTTGCAGGGTGATGAAACACTTTCTCACTTTTATTCTCCATTAAATGTCTCCCCGTATGAGATTGCAGCCACAGTCTCATTAATACATGAATACACCAGCCAGGACGTCGTGATGATTTGTATAAGACAGAGTTGTACTAACCGTTACGAAGCTTATACCAGGCTTGGATTTGTTTATACTCGGTTATATTGTCAGTTGTGCTCTAAGGAGACAACATCCTGGGAAGTCGTGATTCTGAAATGGATTCATTGCACTGAGATCACGGTGTCACTAGAGCTGCATTCTGCACACAGACTCCAGGGTTGAATGCATTCCCCCCCCCCCCCGCCCCAGCTCCTAAAAGCTGCCCGCACTTTCTGTCTCACAGCCCCCTCCCAACTTCAAAGCGAGGAACAACCAGGTCAGTCTTTCTAACTGTTGCTCTAACCCTGACCCTCTGCTTTCTTTCCCCTTCCACATTTAAGGACTTGTGATTACATGAGGCTGGAGGACAATCCAGAATAATCTCCCTATCTTTAGGTTAGCTGATGAGCAAACTTAGTCCCATCTGCAACCTTAACTCTGCTTTGCTATGTATCATAATATATCCATAGGGGCATCTTTGGGACACCCTCATTCTGCCTACCACATGTATGATAGAGCCTAAAACAACCACTAAACTAATAGAACAAAGGGTTACCGCTCATAAATCCAGAAAATAAAATAAAATCATAAAACATACTCATTTGACCATAGGAAACCAGATAAAGAATTAAAAGAACAAAGACCGGCGGGGGCCTGGGAGAGCAAAAAGCATGGTAAGAGAAACCTCGACAAGACCGATAACCCGGAGAAACGGGATCGGCCTAAATAACATAATTAAAAGACAGAGACTCCCCGATTGGATAGAAAGCCCCCACCCCCTCCACACACACATTACATTTAAAGACTCAAGCAGATTGAAAATAAAAGGATGGAAAATCACGTAGAAAGTTGGTGTCAATACGTAAATATGCACTAGATTTCAGAGAAAAAGATCTTCCCAGAAAAGAAGTTCATTTCCTAATGACAACGGCCCAGTTGAACCGGAGGACATAACAATTCCAAACATTTATAAACCTAACAACGTAGCTTCGAGACACACGAAGCAAAATCTCACCGTACTGCAGGGGAAATAGACACATTACAGTGACTGTTACAGACTTCCCTACCCCGTGTCAGTAGCTTCCAGAAGGATTGGACAGAAAATCAAGAGGGATATAGAGAAATTGAGCCAAGCTATTGGCCAACTTGACCTCATGATTATTAACAGAACATTCCACCAACAACAGCGAACACACATTCTGCTCAAGTGCACACAGAGAATTGGTCGGGAAAGACTCTGTGCTGGGCCATAAAAAAAGTCTGAACGCATTTGAAAGGATTCAAGTCATACAAGGCAGTGCTCTGGCAACAATGGAATTGAATTAGAAACCAATAGCAGAGGGAAGTCTGGAGAGTTCCCAACTATCTGAAAGTGAATGAGACATTTCTTGGAAAGCCTATGGGTCAAAGAAGAAATCAAAATGGAAGCGGGACGTGCTAGCTGGTGCTGTACCAGTATTTAAGCTGCAATATGCAGCCTCGCACGCATATACTGGAAACAAACAATGGTCTCCACTCACTGGCCTCAGCTTCTGTCTCAACACAGTAGAGGAGGAAGAGACGGTTAAACTCAAAGCAAGCAGAAGACAAGAAATAATAAAGATTAGAGCTGACATCAATAGAATAGAAAACAGGAATACAATAGAGAAAATCAGTGAAACCAAAAACAGATTTTTTGAGAAGATCGATCAAATTGATAAACCTGGAGACAGAGCGATCAAGAAAAAAACAAAAGAGACAATTCACCAATATCATGAATGAGAGAGTTGACATCACCAGTTTCTACAGATATTAAAAGAATTATATAAAAAAAATGAATAACTTCGTGCCAACAAATTTTAAAATCTAGAGGACAACCAAGGTAGGCAATTTCATGAGAGACACATGTCACTAAAACTCACTTAAGAAGAAACAGGACACCTTAAGAGCCCCATGCTCATTAAAGTGATTGAATTTGTTGCAAAAAAAAAAAAAAAATAGACTTTCCCACAAAACTACAGGCTCAGATGGCTTCACTGGTGAATTTCGAGAAAATGTTTAAGGAAAAAGGAAAACCACTTCTATACAAGCTCTTCCATTATATTGAAGAAAAGAGAATACTTCTCAACTAAGTCTTTAAAGCCAGTTTTACTCTGATTTCAAAACCAGGAAAAGATATTATAAAAAATTGACAAACCGGTCTCCCTTATGAGCACTCGTACAAACATTTGAAACAAAGTTTTAGCAAATTCAACCCCAAAACAACATATCAGGATACAGTGAGGTTGATCTCCAAATGCAAAGTTGATTTAACTTTTGAAAATCAATCAAATAAAAACTAAAAGGAGAAATGTACATTATTATCCACACAGAGAAAAATCATTTGACAAAATCTGACATCCATACTTGACAAACACTCTCAGCCAACTAGGAATAGAAGCCAACTTCTCTGGCTTGATAAAGGGCATTAATGAAAACTTTCGGGTAACCTAACACTAAATAATGAAAGACCGAATACCTTCCCGGTGCGATCAGGAACATCACTTATATTCAACATCCTACTAGGCGTTCTCTCCAGTGTAATAATTCAAGAGAAATAGATGAAGGGCATCCAGATTAAGAACGAGGCAGTAAAACTGTCTTTGTCTGCAGTCAGTATCATCTCATGTAAAATCTAGCAACAATACCGAATGCTGGTGAGGATGCGAAGCAGCGAGAACTCTGATTTGCTGCTCTTGGGAGTGCGAAATGGTGCAGCCGCTTTGAAAGATACTGTGGCAATTTCTTGTAAAACGAAATGTACTCTTACCGTGTGAGCCAGCAGTTCTGTTCCTTGGTATATATCCAAATGATTTGAAAATGTATTTCCATACAAAGATTCGCACCCGGGTGCTTAGAGAAGCGTTATTCATAGTTTCCCAAGTTTAGAAGCAACCAAGGTGTTCTCCAGGGGGCTGGTGGATAAATAAACGGCAGCACATCTAGACAACTGAATACTACTCAGCACTAAAAAGAAATGAGCTATCAAGCCATGAACAGACACAGAGGAAACCCAAATGCCATCACCAAGTGGAAGAAGCCAGCCTGGAAAGGCTTTAGACTATATGATTTCAACTATAGGACATTCTAGAACATGCAAAGCTATGGAGAAAATAAAAAGATCAGCAGGTGTTGGGGGTTGGGGGGAGGCAGAGGTGATAGGCATAGCACAGAGGATTTCTAGGGCAGCGAAACTACTCGGAATGATACCGTAAGGGTGAATGCACGTCATTACACATTTGCCCAGACCCACAGACTGCACAACACAGAGGACTCAGGGTGATCGCGGGGCATCCGTGTACGTTCACCGATTATAACACATGCACCAGCGTGGTGGGAATGTTGATAGTGGGCAAGGCTGTGCACGGGGGTGGGGGTGGGGCTCAGGGTGCATATGGGAAAGCTCTATCTTCCTCTCAATTTTTCTGTGAACCTAAGACTTCTCTAAAAAATAAACTGTCCTCGAAACATCGATATCCAACAAGCGTATAGGGGGCTGGTGTCTTTGAATGCCTCAGTCGCACTGTATAATATTCGGCCTTTGAATTTAGATACTTTTTTGCAAGAATAAAAAGCTATCGACTGAAAGCTTATAGTGCGATTAAGATTGAATTAGCCTTACCATCATGGCAACGGAAAACAATACCGTGTCTGTTATACATACTTCGCTTTTGTTTTTCCTTTGTCTTTGTGCAACTTAAGAAGGAAATGCTCATTCCATTAACGCAGAATCGCCGGCACCGACGTCTATGTGTTAATTTAAGCGTGTGATGCGCTATGAACTGCAGCTGAGATGTCATTGTCTTATAACGCAACCTGCATGAAGTCTTGTGTCTACCGCGAAGGAAACCGTTTCACCGCTCACCACACAACGTCTGAGGCCCACGAGGCCCAGCTTGCGGACGTGACTGCCTCACGATGCCACATTAGTATATTACTGCATAAGTAATGACTCGGTGACTGGGGTATAAGAAAGATTGATAATTTACAAAGAAAGTCAATCAATAAATAAACTGTCCCTAACCAGCCCGAGAGCTGGCAGAATGACATTCCATTATCCTGTGAAGCATATTGCAATCAAAAGCGTGCCGTCTCAAAGGCCAGGACACCCCGCCCGCCTTCCCCCTCCCCGCGCGGCATCCCCGGGGGTCTAACCACTTCCTCTCCACCCACAGCCGGAGGCTCACGGTGCACCCGCTCCAGATACATAGTGGTGTCACCTCCACCCCTAACACGGCGCGGCTCGGGGCTGCTGGATGGGGCGCCTGCCCGTGGTGACAGCGCGTGGTGACAGGACGGTGTCACCGAGCGCCTGACAGCTGATCCTCCACAGACAGCACTGTCAGAGAATCAGAGACTTCCACATGCACAAGTGAAATTAACTTCTGTTAGTCTGACATTTCCCACAATCAATACTCACAGGGTCCTTGTCTCCGGGATCAAAATTCATAAATCAAAAGCAGAAAGCATGAAATAAGGTATTTGATAAATCCATTAACTGGAGTGGCAGTGTAGTTCTGTCATTCTGTCTGAAGTACACTCGTGTGAGCAAGGCCCTCCAGATTGGCTACGGGGTGAGGCCGCACACTCCTAAGGACGCCGCGCTTGCCGAGAGGGCGTTTTTGTTTCAGAACAAATTTAAGCCGTGCGCTGTCTCCGGGTTCACGGCCGCATGGAGAGAGAGCTTGGTTTCAGGAGGTGGAAATCCAGCCCACAATTTGCAGTGGAGGCTGACTTTGTCTTCACCGCCAGACACACGTGCATCGACACAACCCGCCGCGTATAGCCACGTGTGTACCTGTATTCTCTGCGTGTGCGTGCTACAGGTGTGTGCACGTACAGGTAGTCTGCACACGCATGTGCACAGCATCCCTGGCCTGGCCTGGCCCTCCAGCCGGCCTGACGTGCATCACGGGTTGGAGGCCCTCTGTGTGTGAAAAGCGCGGCCGCGTTTCATCTCCCAACAGGAAAACGGGCAGATAGAGGTCCTGAGCATCTCAAAGGCAGCCGTGTCCCCTTGACCGCGTGTCACGTGCCCTCTGCTGTCGGCACTGGTTTATGATTTTATGACAAGATGGCCGCCCTTACTCCTTCTCTACCCAGAACAGTGAAATCAAGCCCTTCAACAAGAAGTTAGTTAATATTGAATTAGAACCCTGAACGCTGCCCTCGCTGACCTACGGGTCCTCCTTGATTTACTTGAAAAGTGACTGACTCTGAAAAAACGGCCTGAGTGGTGCTGGAAAGAGCTTTCATCGGAACATTAAAAACCACCAGGCCTTTTTGTAGGCCTTCGAACACTCCGGGTGCCGGCTGAGCCTGCACGGATGCATTTGGGCCACTGAGTCCCCAGGGAGCCCTTGGAGACGCGGCCTGTTAACCAAGGTGACCAGGTGTATATCCCTGAGATGCAAACCAGCTGGTCTCACATCGGGCTCTCGAAATATAGGAAATGGGGACGGTTTTCCCGTTACTAGAGGAAAATGGCAAATCCCACGGATTTTTGGATACTTTTTAGGGAATACGATGGTGTATGGTCTGTGTTACAAACATAGTTAAATCATCCCTGACATTGAACAAAACTTCTGTCTTGACCAGAGAGGGCTGGCTTCAGGCCGTGCCCCTGTTCTCAGGCCGCGGAGGGAGCCAGCCTCGTGTCTACACCGCTGCAGTTCCCAGGTCTGTATGTGGTGTTGATCACTGACCCCCGAAGGTGAGTGGAAGAGGCCAGCAGGCTGCAGGAAGACTTTGCTGACGTGACACTGGGAGGGGCAGTCCCCACACCCTGAGAGGGGCTGGTGTCCCCACGATGTCTGTAAAGTATGGGGGCGGCCCTTCCCAAACACACTCTTCCCCCAAAGAGAGGGTTTTTGTTCGTTTCTTTCTTTGTCACAAAACCCTCCTTTTCCTCTACTAGGAATCGGCTTTCTACACTCCAACAGGTGGTGAGTTTCAAGAGCCATGAAACAGTTTCCTGTAGTTTGGTGAAAACTTCTTTTTCCTCCGTTCCGGAATCTCACTTCGCACAGGCTCGGTTGGTCAAACCTTCCGAGCTCACATCCTGTTATCCACGATCGCTCACGATAGCGGGGATACCGTGGCCGATGGCAAAAGTCTTCTAAATAAAGTGCCAGAGGTTTGCAGGAAAGAGAATTCCCAGAGAAACTGGGAATTTCCCGAGCGTTGAGTGGGTGAACGTAGGACAGGCAGCGGGAAGGTTAGAGGTGGGAGAATGGGGTGAAGGAAGCAGGGGCGACATCGTAACATGACGTGAGGCGCAGGGGCACAAACGTGCCTCTTGGCTTGCGTCCCCCTGGGCGTTCTCTGTTTGTGAGAAGAGAGTTGTTCTGTGCAGCTGGAGGCGTAGAGTGCAAGGGGGGGGCCACTGTGGCGCCTGGGGGAGCAGTTGCGTCATCTGACTCCACACCCCCCAGTGAACCCTGTTCCTCCGTGTGTGTAGGTCTGTCTCCTATTTCCTTCTCGGGAGTTCGAACTTTTTCTCTAAAAATGAGTTTGAGTATCACCACCCCAACACATCCTCCTGCCCGGTAAATGACAAGGCTGTATGTCTCATTTGCCACCGTGATGAGTGTTCTTTGGGTCTAAACTGCTCCTAGGCGTCGACATCTGCCTTGGGACGAGGCTTAACTTTCCTCCCATCTTGAGATTTCTCATTTCTTCACTTCTGTAGGGTTAGTACAGTTGTCTGTTTGTTGGTTTTTTAAAATATGTTTTTCAATGTTTATTTATTTTTTGAGAGAGACACAGAGAGAGAGAGAGAGACAGAGCACGAGTGGGGGAAGAGCAGAGAGAGAGGGAGACACAGAATCCGAAACAGGCTCCAGGCCCCGAGCTGTCAGCACAGAGCCCGATGCGGGGCTCGAACCCACACACCGAGAGATCGTGACCTGAGCCAAAGTCAGACACTTAACCAACTGAGCCCCCACCCCCAGGCGCCCCTGTTTTGTTTGTAAATAAAATCTCGGCTATCCATGCATAAAGATGGACGAAGGAAAGGGGTAGATGGCTGCAGGAGAGAGGTCACCCTCTACTGGAGACACCGGGCTGGGCGTGGGGGTCCTGGCAATAACCCGGCCACACTAGCCGTGGGGCACAGGCATCAAGGACCCCAGGACACAACAGAGTGGGACAGAGTCAACTTGGGACAGTGCCTCACCTGGGGCGGGAGCAGCCGTGCCTTCGTCTGCCGGACAGCACAGGTGGCCTCTGCAGTGGTGACAAACGGTCCCCACGATCTGTGTTTGAAAAGTGCAGAGAGCAACTTGGCCTTGCTCAGACTGCCAGCAGCTCTGCTCATCGCAGTCACGTGGGGTACAGCCACTGCTGCTGGAGCAGGGGGTCACAGGTGGTGTTAGCCGTACACGCACGAAAGAAGGAGACAAGGGTCCTCCTTCTCGGGCAGTTCTGCTCTCGAGCGGGAACTGACATGTGTCCCCAAACCCACCCACGTGCTTGCCGCATGGCCCCGCCAACCACGGGGGCTGCAGTTGTGGGATCCTAATTTGCTCCAGGAGCGGTGGGGGGGGGGGGGGGGGCTGTAGGTTTGGGTGAGGACACGCAGAGTGAGTGGGGGTGGCGGGGGGATGAGCAAGGAGGCAGGAGGCTGCCCCTCATGGTGGCTGACTTGTGTGCCCAGGGCGCCGGGTCCCCGGGAGGCTTCCTCCCCCCAGGGTTCCCTCAGCTAGATCCTGAAAGCCAACCTTGTCCATCCAAGTTGAGTTGTTCTTCTGCGTCCCTTTCAAGGCTCTGTGATGGGCACGGGGACAGACGTTTCCCGCCTCAGTGGGACTTAAACCTGGTGAAACCTCACAGGAGGTGCCGGGCTACCACCTCCACTCCTGATGACCGGGCACCAGGGAGGTCCAGGCGCCGGGGTCTGGGGGCCACGAGTAAGTGACGCAAAGGGATAGGGAGCAGGAGAGCTCTTGGCAGAGATAACAAAGCTTAACCTCAGAGACTTAAAATGGGTCTCAGTGAAGGTTTTTGGGTGATGGTGGGCATTGAAAATAAAGCAGGAGAAGGGCACCCGGGTGGCTCAGTCGGTTGAGTGTCCGACTCTTGATTTCAGCTCAGGTTATGATCCCGGGGTCGTGGGATCGAGCTCCCCGTCAGGCTCTGTGCTGACAGCTCGGAGCTTGGAGCCCGCTTCCGAGTCTGACTCCCTCTAACCTCTGCCCCTCCCCTGCTCATGAACTGTCTCTCTCAAAAATAATAAACAAACAGTAAAAACATTTAAGAAAAGCTTTTCTTTCTTTCTTTTTTTCAAAGAGAAAAATACACTAGGCCCTTGATTTCGTCTCATTGCCTTGATGCAAGAAGTTTAGGAATAATCTGCAACTTAACTAATCCGAGTGTCAGGGGACGAGAGGAAAGGGGTGATATCATGTAAAGATTACACTTGATAATGGCCCGATACATCACGTTTTTACGTCTGCGTTGGGCCAATCTGTTATGACAGAAAATGACAAGACTTCTCTTATGGCAGGCCGTCCCTAAAACAACATGACAATAAAAATTGTTCTTTAAATAACCTCCCCCAAAGTGTCCCCCTAATACTCCAGCAGACAGCCCCCGCGTTACAGGCACCCGTCAATTAAGCAGATTTAATATCTCGCAGCCTGCACAGGCCTGTGAGTGACTCTGTTTATTCTTACAATAAAAAAGGCAAAGTGCCGTTCTCCCCCGTGCCCCGACTGCACTCCTGTGACGGGATTCCTTGTGGACGGGGGGCCCGCTTGGCCAGACTCTGAGGCCCCGGCAGTAACCTTTATACGCCTCTGTATCGTATATCCTCTACCTGTCCATCTGAACCAATGCCTGATACTTTCTGCTTCTAATTACAAAAGCAGCCAATACTTGGAGGGTTTTCCTGTGGATCCTCTGCCGTCCCGTGTGTCGATAGGGTGGCTTTCCTGAGAGCCCAGATGTGCTATGGCAGGTGCCCTTGAGAAAGATTTTGCTGTTATTTGAATTCAGCGAAGTTGTCCTACCCTCTGCCTTTAATCTGTTTGCTTACTTCCCTCCACCCCGCCACAAGAATATCTCCTTCTTTCGGAGAAGACAGGGATTCGAGAAGAAAATATAAACTGGAAAATAGATTTTCCTGTTTACATATTGGAACACTGGCATTACATGGTTTTATTTATTTTTTTTATTTGAAAAATTTGTTTAATCTTTATTTATTTTTGAGAGAGAGACAGAGTGTAAGCAGGGGAGGGGCAGAGAGAGAGGGAGACACAGAATCGGAAGCAGGATCCAGGCCCCGAGCTGTCAGCACAGAGCCCGACGCGGGGCTCAAACTCACAGACCGCGAGATCATGACCTGAGCTGAAGTCGGACGCTCAACCGACTGAGCCGCCCAGGCGCCCCTGCATTATATGGTTTTAAAAACCCAAGGAGAGCTCGCCTTCGGATGACTCATAGCACATTGGAATTATATCTTGCTTGCCTTAGGGTGAGGCTTACCTCTGAGTATGGCCTCTAAGAATTCCCCCCAAAAGACACAGCTTGGAGTTTAAACAGAGGTGATGGGACGCCTGGGTGGCTCAGTCGGTTGAGCGTCTGACTTCGGCTCAGGTCACGGTCTCGCAGTTTGTGGCTTCGAGCCCCATGTCGGGGCTCTGTGCTGACCGCTCGGAGCCTGGAGCCTGCTTCCGATTCTGTCTGTCCCTCTCTCTCTGACCCTCCCCCGCTCACGCTCTGTCTCTCTCTGTCTCAAAAATAAATAAAAACTGAAAAAAAAATTTAAAAAACAGAGGTGAAAGGGAACCCTGTCCCCTGGCCGGTAGGTTCCGTGAACTTGCGATCCGGCAGCCGACTCCCTTCCCGGACAGGGACGCGGTGCAGCAAGTGTGTGTGCGGACAAAATACTCCACGACCAAGGAGAGCTAGAGATTCCGGCTCAAAGGTAAACAGGTTTTATCACCAGCAGGCTATGCAGAGTGTTTAATATTTAAAAGTACGCGTGACTTCTCCAGAAGAAGAATATGGTAGTTAGCATTTCTCAAACATTCTCAATTGTTAAACACTCTACTCTCTAGTGCATCTCAATAAACACATTTGTAAATACTTATTATACGTCTTCTGGCAGATTCTAGCGTCAGTGCTCCTGCCTTTCGTTCAGGACCGTGCTCTTCCAGAATGGTTCAGTGCCCACCTGAGGCAACAACGCTTCAGGGACTGTGTCAGGTTCTCTTATTTTTCACAATTGTTCGCTCCCCATCTCTGTGAGAGGATTATGTGCACCTCACTTATTCTTGTGTAACCCAGGCTGCCTGCTTAGGGGGTCCCACACGTCCCCATCCCACTGAGGTTGGGCTTGGCCGTGAGATTTACGCTGGTCAATGACATGTGATTGTGTCTGTGTGAAACGTGACCTGTGTGCACATATGTATGTATCTGTGTATGGAACGTACTGTGTGTGCGTGCATGGCTGTCTACATGTGAAACATTATGCGTGCCATATCAGGCCAGCAACGTTGAGAGTCGTTGCTTCCGTTGAACATTGCCCTTTTCTGTCTTGCATCCCCAGAAATGGCTATCCTAGAACAAAACAAAACAAAACAAAACAAAACAACAAAAACAGACAACGTGCAATCCTGGTGAAGGTGTGGAGAGATGGGAACTCCCACACGTGACCCGTGGGAGTGTATAATGCTACAACTATTTTGGAAAGCAGCGTGGCCATTTCTTGGAAAGTAACTCATAAGGGCCAACAACGCCAGTCCTGCCCAAGGAAAACGAACATACATGTCTGTATGAAGACTTGTGTGTGGACGTTCACGTCCGCACTATTCACAGTACCCGCAGGAGGAAGCCACCCAAACGTCCACGAACAGATGAACACGTAAGCAAAATGCTGTGTAACCACACAATGGAATATCATCCGGCCATGAGCAGGAGTGAAGTACGATCACAGGCCACCGTGTGGAAGAACCTGGGAAATGTTGTCCTGGGTGAAAGGAGCCAGACACAAATGATCGCGTCTTGTATGATTCCACTTACAGGAAACGTCCAGGGAGGGACCCTGGACGGTGGCAGAAAGTAATCTACCAATGTAATAAGAACAGAGACGGCTGCAAACAGGCCTACGGACCACATGCGTGTCGTGAAAGTGCCCTAACGCACGACGGTAGATTTACTGAAAAAACACTGGATTGTATTCTCGAAAGAGGCGAAGTCTGTGTCCTAAAAATTGTTTGATTCAAGGTAGAAAGAAAGGCTGTGCTCTCTGATCCCGAACCCTAAGATGAAAGGACACAGGCAGCAAAGCCACAGAGCCTCAGCCAACCCACAGCCAGTGGGGAGCCCGAGTGAGACGGAAATGTGAGCAGTTGTGTGTCACTGACGTGGGCATTTTCGTTTACGTGGCATAACCTAGTGAGAGCTCACTAATGCAGAGTTTATGTCATACGCAGCCTCCGGTCTGACGCCCGCTCCCTCTCCCCTGCCGTCAGATGCTTTGTTTACTGTGACGGTCGCCTTCTTGGACGCCTTGTGGACAGAAGTCTTGGTTTTCACTGGGGCTGCTCCCCAGGCTGGGCTGGTAGCAGAAACCATGACGGACGGAGGGGTGATTCTGACCCTGGTATGAATTCCAGTCCTGGTTCTGGCTCCTGAGTAAGCGACTTGGTGCGTGAGTCCTGACGACGGATGTCTCCTGGAGGCAGCCGTCGCTGTAGCCATCGGCGGCCCCTGACGGGTGAACACGTCCGGTCAAGAGGGACCGGCCGGGACAGAGCACACGGAAGGAGGGATGTAACCAAGACGCCGTCCCGAGCCCTGCAAGTGCTTTGCAGATTCATTTCACCCTGTACCCGCAGAGCCCCTTGCGTAGGTGTCACTGTGGTCCCCACTTAGCAGAGAGGGCAACTGAGTGTCGGCCAGCACTCCTGAGTGGTAACAGGGGAGATCTGCCCCTTCCCGGCTGGTGTTCTCTCCATGGCACTTCGCCTCTGCCTTCTGGGGTCAGTCTGAGTGAAAATGGTGGTCCCTTCCCGCTGCTGTAGACACTTTCAGACGGGTCGGGAGGAGAGTGGCTGCTGTCTCCCGAGCCCGACCCACGCGGAGGATGGCAGCTCCCACGGGCAGCGGGGCTCCCCCGGGGCTCTCCCTGCTGCAGAGAGGAGGCACGAAGGACGAAAATCAGCTTCCCACCCGGAGCTCCTGCGGCTATGGTGAGGGCTGCTCCAGGCCAGGCCGAGCCACCCGACCCCGACGCTCCCTGCCTCCTGGCCATTCCCTCCCTCCTAAGGGCCACCGTCCCTACCCGGTCTCCAGCCTTGCCGCTGACCTTGTCCCCACCACCCGCACTCCGTCTACCGGAATCAACGCTGTTCTGTGTCCAAGTGACTGTCTACGTCTCTGCAGCCGATGAAAATGGGGGCCCCTCTTCTACAATCTCTTGCACAAACGAACAATGAGGAGACGGGCACAGACGAGTGTGGGGACGGCCGATGACATCTGTCCTCCATTGCACTCCCATCGGAGACCAGCCCTGACCCTGCAGGGTGGACGACCATGGGCTCACTCCGGAGACGAGAGGGAGGGCCACGGGCGCTGAGAGCACCTGCCCTCCTGTGTCTGGAGGAGACGCGACCCTCAGACACCCCAGGCCCAGCCCTCCCTCTGAGGTCTCTCCAACACGTGTGCACGTACATGCACGTGCGCGTGCATGTGGTGTACATGCGTGTATGTGATTTGAAAGGTTTTAATGGTTTATTATGGCAGAGTGATGATGTCACCATTTAAAGGATAATAATAAATGGCTGCATCTGGTCCCGAGAGAATTTGAAAAGGGACACAATAAACAGCAGAAAACAGGAGCGCCTGGGGGCTCAGTCAGTGGAGCGTCCGACTTCGGCTCAGGTCACGATCTCGCGGTCCGTGAGTTCGAGCCCCGCGTCGGGCTCTGGGCTGACGGCTCGGAGCCTGGAGCCTGCTTCCGATTCTGCGTCTCCTTCTCTCTCTGCCCCCTTCTTGCTCTCTGTCTCCCTCAAAAATAAACATTTTCTGAAGAGCAGAACACAAGGCATACAGTTGGACCCTGTTTAATGTCTTGTGGACACTGGATCGTGTGTAATTGTGCTCCTCCCCGCGTGGCACAAATGCCTGTTTGAGATGAGACGCTCAGGAAACGCTCACGAGATGGTTGTTAGGGCACGAAACCCTCACACACTTGAGCAGAGCCCGAAGCCTGCGTGGGGGGACTCCAGGCTGATCCCCTCTGCCTTCGGTCACCGGGCTGTTCTACCTAAATCTGTGTCCTGGACGCCAGCACGATTTGTTCCTCTCCTGCTTCTCTTTGCAGCACGTTCCTGCCCTCGCTGCCACGCGTGGGGTTAATTCTCCTCCGTCTGCATCCTTCCAAACTGGCCTGTGAGAGCATGTTTGCAGAGAGCAGCTGCAGGGGCTGAGCTCCTGCCTGGGCCCGGGACGGTGGCACCAGGCTGCTGCTGTGGACAGACCCTTCCTTCCTCGGGGGCCGACGGTCGGCCCTGCGGCCAGGCCCACACAGTCCAGAGCAACGGCCACGTCCTGAGGCGGCCGATTCCCTACCTGGAGCTGAAGCTTTAGCTCATTTTCCATTCGACTTGGAAACTCGTCTGTACGTTTCACGGGTCGGCACAAGCGCTCGTTCCCTTCCACCGCGGCCTCGGGTAGATGGCGTGGGGCTGATCAGATCAAATGGGAACATTTGTTTCCTATGCAATCAAGAAACCTGTGTAAACATCCTCAGCGTGGAACTGTTCCAAGTCCTGTTTGAGAACTTGGCTTGCTCTTTTTTTGCCCTTCGTTTGGACGGAATGAATACAGGATGCCAGCACCTTTTTGGATGTATACATCTGCAGCTCTTGGACGGAATAAAGGGACGGCAACAGCTCTGTTACCCATTTCTTTCCCGTGGAGGTCGGGAGGCATAATGAAAACCGTAGCGTTTTTGCAGATGTACAGACGTCTTCAAGAACCAAAGTTCCCCGACCGACCGTCCGTCCATTGGGTCATCTTCAATACGGTATTAACCCTTAATCCCATCACCTGCCCAAGGGCCTGGGGGTCTGAACAGCAGGAAGAGTGTTGAGTGAAAACTAAGAGGGCGTTAGAGCCTCATCTGGTGGTTCGGTGGTACAGCTGGTCTTTGCAAGCCAGCCCGAGAACGGCCGGCCCGACGACGTGGCCGGCCCCCTGCGCTTTTGCGGAGCGCGTCTGTGTTTGGTGGCCATCCCGAGCACGAGCTGAGTCCTGAATGAATAATGCTATGGGTCCGCGTCTGCTCCTTCAGAACCTCTCACACAGCCGTGTTTCTTTAAAAGTTCATTTAGGTGGTGAATAGAAATGAGAGCCTTTCAAAATTCAATCAAACAGCGTGCAGACCTAAACTGTTTTTGGACACTGGAAGTATGTGCGTGTTTTCCTCCCCATCAGAGGCTGCAACGTTTCTGTTTCTTCAGCGCGTACAGCGTGAGGCAGGGAAGATTTCTCCCAGCTTCAGGGTTTATAACTTAGATATCTCCCTTTTTTGTTCTTTTTCCTGGGATATTTTTAAACAAATGGATCTCCCGAGCCTGCCTTTGACTCTCTGACACAATGCAGAGCTGTGCCTTCGAGGACCAAGGAGACGCTTCTCAATCTTGGCGTGTAAATTAATTGCTAAATCACAATGCAATTTCTATGGAATTGCATTTGAATGCAAGATTAATAATGAATGAATTAATCAAGATTAATTTTATTATAATGAATACCAAAGGATCTAATGATGATTGGCTGCTTGTTCTTGAGAGCTTTATAAATATTCACACTTTGGTGCATTCCTTGACTACGGCCGCGTATCGGAGGGGGTCTTTCTTCGATAACTCTGTGTGTTGTGTGGGAGAGGCTTCGGCGGGAACTTCTCATTTAGGAATTAATTTCCTGGCTAGACTCCCCATCCCTGGAGGGGGTCCCCAGCTAATGAATTGTTGAGAAAATATATGAATTTTATATTTGGAAAATAAAGGCCCAAATGTGAGGAAGGTCTCTTTTCGGTGATGTTTCTCTCATTCAATTAGCTTGACATATTTAAGAAAATTAATTCCAAATGAAATGAGGTGGTGTTTTGGAAAATGGCAGGCCGTTATTTCAATTTGAGTTAGGGAGATTATGGTTATATTTTAAATCATCATTTCAATTTAATTCAGGTAGGTCTTAAAATTCTACGTAGCACCGAAATAACAACATAAGGACACAGTGGTCTCCAAAAATCCAATTGTCTATATTCCCTGAACACAACATGAGAATATTTACAAATTAAAGATGGCATTGGGCTTGGAATTGTTTTGGGCAGCGATGATTGTGTTTTGAACCGACAGAAACATAATTTGCTGGTGGAGTTATGCCTCCCCTGGGCCACGTGCCTACGCTCCAGGGCCGACCAAGCACGTGCCCACGCCGTTCGCTCGCCTCCCGCTCAGCCCCCCGCTGCGGCATGCCCGGCCCGGACCCCCTCCACCGCACCCTTCGAGCATCCCAGCTATGCCCCTGGGGTCTGAGTGACAAGACGCCGTCTCATTCCCATCTAAGCTGTGATGTCCTTGCACGATCCCTAATCCCTAGACCTGTGTTCTCTCCTGGCTTCCTTCTCCCTGCTGTCCACCCTTCTCTGTTCCACTCACAGCTTCATGGTCTATTTCCTGCTCCATAGATGGCATTTCTGGATTATGTCTCTTCTTTGTGTTCATTCTTCACACTTTCCCAGGATTCCTCATCTACGAGCATCGGCTAACTGGCCATCTATTTGCTGCCTACCCACACACCTCTTCTTCAGCCTGGTCCCTCTGGGGTCATTACACCTGCTGTCTACTGACGCCTCACAGGCATCCCTAACCTGCACTGTCCAGGGCCGTCACCTCCTCTGGTACCTTCTCCCACCCTGCCCACTCATCCATCTGTGATTTCCGAATGGCCGCAGCCCCTTCTGTGGGGCGGAGGTCCTGAGGGTCGTGAGAATCCTGCCCCTCAGCAGGGCCCCAATCACAAACCCCAAGAATTGTATTCTGGGCACCGTGTTATGGGGTGTCTCTGAACCCTCAAAGACAACAGCTCCTTTCTTGGCTTAGCTCTTCCCTTGACAGACTTCCACGTCTTTGACAGCTCAGCCCCTCCCTCCAAGATCCCTTGTTACTGCGTTTTTGCCAAAATTTAACTTGGATTATTTGAACCTAAGCTTTTGAAACTGTTAGCAATTTGATGCTTTTGTAAAACATTTATTCATTTCTATACTTTACAGAATAGTATGATATAATTGCTTTGCATTATACACCTATTTTGGAAAATGCCGAGGCCTCAATACATGTTAATACGTTGCTTACAAAATAATCATTAATAACCATCATTGACTGCCAAAATTTTGCTAGGGAAGTCATGTAATTATCTCTAATCCGCCCAGAAAGTCTGCTCCTTAATCCCAGGTTGATAGATGTATACACTGGAGCTAAGGCAAGCTTAATGCCTTGCCCAAGGTCATGCCAACAAGTAGCCAGGATTCTGATCTGTCATTTTAAAAATTCTTTGCTTTTCCCACTCTACCTGCTGTCCACCATGGAGATTGGCAAATTAAAAAAAAAAAACAAAAAAACACACTCTTTAATTAGCATCAACTTTCTCAGACTGTAACACTTATGATTACAAAATTTGCAAGATCCCTGAATGGTCCTGTGCTCTAGCGTATGAAATAAACTTTTGATAAACCAATGCCAGAGTTTAATAATGCTTTTCCAATCAGCCAAGCTGTAGACAAGTTCTCAGGCTTTGGATTTAGGAAACCCCTTATCTTGTTTCACACTTTTTTGGCAAATATCAATAAGTTTCATTGTACATTTGCCCCTTTGTCGGGAAAGAACATCCACGTACAGTGATTCAGAGCTCATTTAAGAACGAAGATCTCACATTCTGTACCTCATGTGTTCCCACGAGATAATTTTAACAAAGATTATTAAAGAGCTGAGTGAAGTCATCTATTTGATAAGCAAGTTGTTATTTTCACTGGGAGAGACAAGAAGGCATGCAATCCAGAGATGTCCCACATCACACTGTCTCTGGCCCCATGCCCCCCGTGCCCGCATTTGCTGGAAATTAAGGGCAACAACTCTTGTGGCTCAGACCGTCCAGGCATCGCCCTTACATTTTATTTCTTCAGGCAGCCACGAATTCTCACCGTGGTTCCTTAGAGTTGACATTAAAAGCAACTTAAATTCTAATTAGAAGCACAGTGTAAGAATCTGACTGGGCCCACTTTGGTGGGACTTCTGGTTAAGAGGAAAACCAAGTAAAGGACTTGTCAACCTCAGAAAATAACCTACTTTGGGATGCTCTTTATTGCAATCTGAAAATAGTTTTGTGGCAACTTACGGGGAACAGAAGGTGAGCTAGCTGAGCACCTGTTTCGGAGAAGAGCCACGTGCGATAATCCTGATGGCCACCACGTTAAGCTAGTGAATTCGTTCTCCCACAAATGTATGATATTTCTCAAAGATATGTAAAATATGAAATAACCTGGTTTTCAGGTAGTTAATGGGTGAAACATGCACGCGCAGACAATAAAAAGGCCTTCTTCGTGAGAGCGAAACTTTACTCTAGGGCCGGAGGGTACAAAACCAAGATGTAGCCTATGAGGGGGAAACACGATCAATTCATCCATGTACTCTGTTTTAGTTATGTTAGAAAAAAACCAGTTCTGTCAACTTCTGGATCGTTTCCAAGGTTAAGTGCCTCTAAATTTAAAATAAGGAGTCCAATTTTTAATCTGAAAAAGTGACAATAAATAGATACACTACAGAGTGTCCAAATATTCTAGAAGCACAGGGTAAACGGTGTGCTTTCTTCCAGATTAATAAATAGACCCATGGTTTTAAATTTAGAGGTGCTTTATTGGCACTTGGTCTAGAGGACAAAGACAAACATTTGAGCTGTACTTTGGAAACATCATTCACATGGTACTTACAATCAAGTTGGGGGCGCCTGGGTGGCTCAGTCAGTTAAGCATCTGACTTCAGCTCAGGTCACGATCTCACGGTTCGTGGGTTCAAGTCCCACATCAGGCTCTGTGCTGACAGCTCAGAGCCTGGAACCTGCTTCGGATTCTGTGTCTCCCTGTCTCTCTGCCCCTCCCCTGCTCGTACTTTGTCTCTCTCTCTCTCTCAAAAATAAATGAACATTAAAAAAAATTAAAAAAAATCAAGTCGATCAAGTGTCTCCAATATTTTGTGTGCCCTCGGTTAGCTCTTAGACGCTTATGTACTCCCCATGTTGGTGGGAAAATGCAATGCAAACAACCCTGTCCACCAAATACACACACCGTGTGACAAATGGCTTACAAAACTTAATTCTTGGGGTCGTACCTGCCCGGACCTCTAGCGCCAGGGGTTTGGGTTTCTCCTCAAGTAGAAGGGAGCTACTCACAGTTTAAATCGCAGCACTAAATGCCCTCAAGACCAGAGCTCCTAAGACGGTTGGGAATGTGGAGCAGGTTTGCAAGGCTGAGGAAAATGTCCCTGTCGCCAGAGGGGCCATCCTCCTGGACGCGAGAACAAGGGCACGGGGGGGACCAGGGAGGACACCAGGAGCTGTCTGTAGAGATGCGTGGACACGCACATTGTCACATTTAGCTGCATGTTTTATAGATGAGGGAGCAAAAGCGGAGTCAGAAAAGTACGGCAACTCTTCCTTAGCCCTAGAGCCCAAAGCCATGGCCCTTCCGGGTCACCCAGCCTGTCCCCAAGGCACAAACTCAAGGTTATCGTTTCTGCATCTCTGCACAAGTAACTAGTTGGGACCACAAACCACAGGTGATGAAAGTGGATTCAAATTACTCACTGTAATAATGCCTCTAAGATCGTTTATATTATCAACAATGGCTCATATTACAGATTCGAGAAAATAGCCTCTCTGGGGTGGGAACCAAGTAATATGTCACCGAATCACATGCGAGCTGCTCATTATTCTCAGCCAGCGTTCTAAAAACATGAAACTAATAATCCAATCGCTCGGCTCTTGGCTTTCAACCGTCGTGCAGACTTTTAAATAATGCCAACAGTCCCCCAGCCCGCCTTGCAATAAAGATGCATGTGTGGTCCGAAGGCCTAAATAAAGCATGACAAAAGGCTACATTCGGTGGATTCTGAGGCAGCGTTGGGATAGACCAAGCGTGAGGTGAGCCTAGGAGGCCAAGGCCGGGGCGGGCCCCGCCTTTTGTGGGCCTGGGGCGAAGGTACAAATGGAGGCCCGTGTTTACAAGTTATATAACAAAATAAAACACCAAGAAGTGAAGTGTGTTGTGTTGCCCCATCTTGCCGAAGGGGGGCAGGGAGGTCAGGTATCACGGGCGGATGGCGGGAGGCAGGACTTTGATGAAGGACCACTGCCGGATCTTCCTGAAGGGACTCTGATTCCCCTGCGGCCGGTGGAGCCCGAGGCCCGGGAGGCTGGCGGAGCGCGGTCGGGGTGAGCCTCCTGCCAGCACACCACGGCCTGAGCGCTTCCTCCCGGAAACCCCTGCCCAGCTCCGAGGGCGGTCTGCTTCAGGTCCCGCAGTGCTGGGGTGCCAGGTGCGTTTACAACACATTCCCGGGGGAGCCCCTGAGGATCGGGCTTTGGAAACCACCGTCCTACAGGGTGAGGGGTGGGGCGGTGAAGGTCCACTGACCCGGCCGAGGTCCGGCTCTGCTTTCGGGGTCTCCACGCGGCCGAGTCAGAACACAGGTTTCAAGCCTGTGGGTGCCGTGGGGTCAGAACAGGTGCATCTAAGCACCGGACAGAGTAGGCAGCGTTCTCGGGGCCCCACCCGAGTGCGGTCCGGTCGGTGCTGGGGCGGGTGCCTCCCACGCCCCTCTCCCTCCCCCTGCACCCGGCATCTGCTCCTCCCACCTGGGCAACCCCGGGCTGCTCTGGCTGCTCCGGAGGACGTCCTGATGGACACAACTGATCACGTTCTCTCTCTCTCTCTCTCTTAAATGTTTATTTTTGAGAGAGAGACAGAGACAGAAAGAGACAGAACATGAGCAGGGGAGGAGCAGAGAGAGAGGGAGGCACAGAATCCAAAGCAGGCTCTCCAGGCTCTGAGCTGTCAGCACAGAGCCCAGTGCGGGGCTGGTGACAGCTCAGAGCCAGATGTGGGGCTCGAACTCACGGAGTATGAGATCATGGCCTGAGCTGACGTCAGACGCTTAACTGACTGAGCCACTCAGAGGCACGTTCTCTTAAGAAGCCGAATGCATTTTTATTTCGGTACAATTGTCTTCACTTAGTCAAATTATGGAAAGTCTTTGCTGAATCAGGTGTTTCCATGTTTAAAATGTTAGCTGAAGCGAAACATGCTATTTGATTGTTGGAGATTGAAAGCAAATGCAAACTCTAGAGAATGGAGGCAGTAGCTTGGGGAAAAAAAATCTCAATATATTATAAACATGTTAATGCAAAATATTGGGGAAAAGAGGAATATTTAGACCTAATATTGATTTTTAGGTCTCCTCCATATTCTCTTATTTTCTCTTCCAACTTTTTTTTTTTTTTTGCATTCATTGTTAACACACAAAAAATTAGTATAGACAGCAGTGGCATGGGCTTATATTTTAGGTCCATATCAATACCGCACATCTTATGTACTAACAAGATTTGCCGAGGGAACAGAGAACCCAGCATTTTGTGTTAACGGAGATAAGGAGGCCAGCGAAAGAAGGGCTCTGCTCTCTGAACTGGGACAAGACACGAAGTCGCCACGGCGGACAGACGAGTATTTGCATTGAAGGGTTATGTTATCGCAGGGCCATCATAACAAATGACCTACAGACAAGGGGCTGCGAGGGGAGCGGGCAGCTGGGGAAGGCTGGGGGGTGTCCCCTGCAGGCCTCACCCCAGCCTACCTCCCACACGCCACACTGCAGCCCCAAAGGGCAAAGTGGGCAAGTCCGGGATGAAGCCAGGTGTGATGGATGGGTGTACGAGGAAAACTGCCTTTTGCTAGACATTGAAACTTTCCGCTCCCACTAATCTCCGGCTCTCATAACTTCCCATGTTATGAATCGTTACTTATTGATTGGCCTAAGTGCACTTCGTGTACTGTGATAGCAAAGCATGATCATATCTGCTCCCCAAACCTCATCCGCGAGGAGGACTGTGTAAAAAGCTATCTTTATTTTGTGCAATTAAATATAACACTGCACGAGGCATGGCTGCATGAGCAGAAATGGTACACCGCTGACGCTGACGTGGGTTTAGCTTTTGCCATAGAAAGAAAGCACGTATCAAGTTTATCCAGGTTACAAAACCATTAGCACTGATGGCTTTTAAGGGGAACCGTATGCTGCGACTCATGCTTTGCTCATTTGTGCCATTTGGAAATGAAGGATTCTTAATTGATGTAATGCATCACAAGTTTCAACGGTTTTCAGCAGAGAGGACACATAATTCCTCTGTAATTTGAGTATGATATTCTAATTGATTAATTGGATTCTCTTGTAAGGTTGCACAAGATTTTGTGATGTAAAAAGGTTTCCCACGTTCTGTGGAGGAATAAAAATGCTTGAAAGTGCACGGAAACTTAATGGCACCACAATGGGAGGAAGCCAGTAACTAGTTGGGACGACTAGTTGACCCATTTAGTGTCGACAAGCGTATTCTATTTTAGAACTGCATCCATTCATGGGCAAAAGCAAAAGAAAGCAAAAGTAGAAGCACACACACACCCATGTACACGTGCACACACACAAGGCACATGCACATGTGCATGTACACACACACGCAAGCACACACGCAGGCTGACACACATGCACACGTGCACACGCACATGCACACACACAGGCTAACACACGCACATGCACACATGCACAGGCTAACACGCATGCACACGTGCACACGCACGTGCTCACACACACACAGGCACACACACAGGCTAATGCCCACATGCACACGTGTACACGCACATGCACACACACAGGCTAACACACACATGCACACATGCACAGGCTAACACACACACACATATGCACATGCACATGTGTGTGCAATGCACACACAGGCTAACACATACACATGCACACAGGCACATATACATGCTCACACACAAAGCACAGGCACACACACAGGCTAACACATGCACATACACACAGGCACCCACACGCTAACATGCACATGCACACATGCACACGCACAGGCACACACACAGGCTATCACATGTACATACACACACACACAGGCTAACACACACACACAAGGAATATGCACAGGCTAACACATGCACACATACATGCACATGTGAGTGTACACATACGCACACAGGCACACACACAGGCTAACACACACATGCACACGTGCACACGCACAGGCACACACAGGCTGACACATGCACGTGCACACACACACACAGGCTAACACATGCACACGAGCACACACATACCAGGCACATGCACAGGCTAATACATGCACACACACATACACACATGCACATGTGTGCACACACATGCACACGTGCATGCACACATGCTCATACGCAAAGCACACACACAGGCTAACACATGCACATACACACATGCACGTGTGCACACACACAGGCACACGCAGGCTAACACACACATGCACACATGCTCACACACACACACAGACACACACACAGGCTAACATACGCACAGGCACACACACACAGCTTAATACATGCACACACGCACACACACGTGCATACACAGACACACACACATGCAGAAGGCCCTGCATCTAGTCCTGGTCCAAAAGAGTGTGTGTGGCCCACATCATCGTTGTACGGGCGCTAGGCCGCTGGTGCACCAGCTGACCGGGAAAGGCGCCCGGAACCCCCTCCTCTTTGCCCTTTCTGGCCCCAGAGACCTCGCTCTCACCCAGTCAACCCTTTACGTATTCCCAGTGTCTCCTTCCTGTGTTCCCAGCGAACGAGCATGTGGGGCCACTGTTTGGGCAGGAAGAGGAGAGACGGACGTGTCGGGATGAGAGCAGATGCCAAGGAGCTGGAGAGACCCGGGGAGACACGGATCGGGCGGGACGGGTGATGGGGACGTGGTTAGCGCAGCCGAGCGAAGGCGGGCCTTGTGGACGACCGTGGCGGGGAAGCCAGCTCTCTGGCCAGCCATCTGGGGAAGGACGTGGCCGTTTGCGAGCTGGTGCTTCTTGTCATTCTCACCCCACGATGCCGACAAGGAGACGTTCCAGGCGTAAGGTGGGCAGGGCGCCCACTGCCTTCACACGGAAAGAACAGAGGCATCGGATGCAGTCTCCCAGGCTTGAGCGGGTCTTACAAACGTCGCCCTCCTGGTTGGGGAGGTCTCGGCTGGGGCCTGAGATTGTGCTTGTCTAAGAGCCCCTAAGGTGGGCCAGGGCTGCGGGTCCCGGGATGACTGGCTGTGCAGACGCTCGGCCTTTTGGGAGACGAAGGGCACGCAGACCCCGAATACGAAGATGTTCTAGGTGAAGACGAGTCGTTGCCGTGTCCCTGCGGATGCCCCTGCGGACGGACGTCCCTGCAGACCCCCCTGTGGACCTTTGCGCTTCTCTGGGCTACAGTTACAGGAGTTTAAAGATCAAAATATTTTACGAGAATCATTTTATTCCTTTTTCTCTTCCTTTAACACAAGGGCAAGACTTAACCCAAAACAGAACGAATTGTAAGTGGAGAAATCTACCCTGAACCTGTTACTTCTTTCTGTCATGCAGAAATGTGACGTTTCTCTGTCCTTATAAAAACATTTGGCCAAGGATGGACCTCAAGATGACGTAGTGCGGGGTGCCCGTCTGTGGACTTGAAAACACGTTTCCCGTTTTAAAAGATCGACTCTCTTGCAGGATGTTTGATCACAAAATCAGGAAAGAGACCAAGCTCTATAAATCTTAATCGTTAAAAAACACACAATAGCGTTAGGTGAGAATTTTTGAAATGAAGTATTCGATGTGATGTACAAAAGGTTGGAAGTGGCAGTGACTCTCGCGGGGGAGGCTCGCGGTGCTTGGGGGAAGATACAGGATGCCTCCTCTCTGCACGAGCCACCTGCCTGTCGTCGGTCCCTCTGTCTTTGACCTCAGGTGAGTGTTCACTGGACTCAGTCTGCACAGGCAGCGTCTCAGCAGCCGCTCGCAAGGAGCGTTGCTCAGGTCAGAACTGAACGCAGAAAGCATCTATGGCGACCTCCCCCTGGCCCTGCCCTCCCTCCCTCACCCGTATTTGGCTCCCGGGACACGTCGTGGGTCCCCACAGGGTGCCCCTCACCCACGGGTCACCCACGGTTGTGGTTCAAGCCGCCCGAAGCAACCGTGTGGCGGCCGCGTGACATTACGGGGGACGCTGGGAAGTGTCATGACATCTCATGGTTGAGACCTCCGTACGTGGAGCTCTCCCAAAGCCCACACGAAGGCGGGAAAAATTGTGTTTTGACAGCAGCCTGAGGCGTGCGAGCCAGCCGGCACGAATGCAGCCGTGAAGACAGTTATCGGATGTCCAGTCCGCGCCCCGTGAAATTGGCACAAATCATCCGGCTTTGACCCGAGGAGGACGGTTAGGAGGAACGCAAGTGTGCAAGCGACAGGGCTGACGGCCACGGCGTGACCCGACCTGTGTCACGGGGCGCCTCCGACGTCAGGCTGGGGCCGAATCAAGATGAATGAGCCTCTCCGGCAGCAGGTGCTGCCTCATTGGGCCCAACGAGGAGGGAGAGGTGAGTGGTGAAGGGGGAGGAGAACACTCGGGACAGACCGGCTGTGCTCAGCGCGGACGGCCACCCTGCTCTCCGGTCTTCTTCTGCAAGAACACTGTACGGAACCACCTGCTGGCCGAAGGCTGCCCTTGGGGCCCCAGGAGTTGCCGGTGCGGGGCCGTGTGGCAAGCGATGGGGTCCAGCGAGGACACTTTGTCTCCCTGTCCCCACCAGCCTTCCTTCAGGATTCCTGAGTTTCCTCACGGGCAGTGTTCTTTGTGATTTGTGGCCTTGAACTTGCTCAAGGTCACATCATCGGCTGCACAGATGTTCACCCGCTGTGCCCGTGGCCGTTCGTTCTTCCTGGGGAGGAGACCACCTCTTAAAGTGCCTGGTCAGAGCACAGGTGTTAATGACCTGAGGGACCCAGGGGCCCTGGGTCTGGGGGCTTCTCCCAGGTCGTCAGCCCCAGGGCCCAGCAGGTGCAGAACTGAGTGGCCTCTGCCTACCGGGTGGCAGAAGGCAGGTTCAGGACCAGGGCCTTCGGGTGAGCAGTTCACGGCTCCCTTGGTGAGAAAGCTGTGGGATCGTCATCACACAGGCTTATATCTTTGGGAAGTCAATGGGACGAACAGGACTTTTCACAGAAACTGCTGGGAGAGCCCAGCAGTGGGGCTTGCGGACCTTCTCAGTGCTATGAGCTCCCTGAGCCAGCCACCACTTTGGCTGCCCCCGAGCCCTCCCGCCACCCAGCTCGGTCGCCCTAGCCAGGGGACGCGGGGCATGACTTGCGGTCAAAGATCCCCAGGGCCCAGCGCTGGGCGGTTTTCGCCCTCTTTTCTTCTTCTTTTTATTTTTTATCTTCTTCCGCGTCATTGAGACATGACTGGAGTCTAATGGTTGCAGGGTTCGGGTGTGCAGCACCACGAAGTGATGACGTACGTGGAGATTGAGAAATGGTCACACTGAGCTTGGCTAATATCCGTCACCACAGTCGCAAGCTTACTTCTTGTGATGAGAATCTCTAGGATCCGCTCTCAGCAGATTCCAGACGTGCTCGACCAGAGCACTGATTACAGTCACCCTGTGGCCCATACACCCCACAACTGCCCCTGGTACAGCTGAGAGCACGTGGCTTTGGCGGTCTGGAAGCTTCTGCCCCGGCTGTAAGCCTCGTACCCACAGCCAGGTGGGCACCGGTGTCCTCAGGTCGGGAACGGAACGGCACAGCTTTGGGCGGGTTCTGTGTTTGCATCAGGGCCCCGCCTGCAGGGACGTTCGGCCCGGACCCCCCAAGACCGCGGCTGTGCTGAGGACCGTGTGCAAGTCCCGATAAAGACCGACCAGGCTCAACTGTAGGTCAGATTCAGTCCTCCCTTAACTTGCCCGTCAGCGCCCAGGAGCAGGCCACACCCCCGTGTGCACGCGCGCACACACACACACACACACACACTCACTCATTCACACGTTCACAGTATCAGAAAAGTCACCCAACACCAAGATCAATTACCAACGTGCTCCATCAGAGATCCTCAGGAACAAGTGGCTGTGAAAGACCTAAGATGACATTTCTGAAGGGCCACGTTGGCTAATCACAGGCCGTTTGCTTAAAGATGGGGGAGGGGTCCTTCCAAATCTATGCAAGCCGTCCCCTTACTACCTGTCTTTAAAATCTCGGTGCTAAGAGTACCGAGGGCTCACTGGGCAGACACTGGGCAGCAGAACGTCAGAACCTCCGCTCGGGGGATGTTTATAAAGGAAACACAGGTCCGTGTAGAGGGCAAGCCTCAGGAGGGTCGGATCGCACAGCAAGAGGGGCTTTCGAGGGGACGTCCCCCCAGACTCTGCCGGCAGCTCACCAGCACCCTACAAATGCAGGTGATGTTAACTTGCTCCAACACGAAGCACAGCGGGTCACACTTTCTCTTTGAACTCAGCTAACTCACTGTTGATTTTTGTTTTAATTTAGGTCATCCAGTCTTACTTACCTTATAATGAGGAATGAAACATCCTGGGTAATAAGGAGATACCCAATTGAACCCGCTCTGGCTCAGAATCCCTTCTGCTAACTACACACCTGTAGGCCGTGGAAGGGAGTTAAACGCTGCCTAGACTTCTTCCCGTGTGTCCAGAGTGATCCAACCTGGGATGCCCTGAGATGGCATTAGGTTCTGTTCTTAAGTGGTCTCAGATAGGAGACCACGTACATAAAATAGTGAATATCGTACGGGATGTTACGAGCCGATCAATGGGCTGCGTGAGGCTCGCGGCCCCGCCGCCGTCTGGGTCGTGTCTGCGCCGGGTTTCGGCTGCACGTGCGTCTGGAAGAGGCTGGCGCTCCCGAGGAACGAGGGGACGAGGCTGAGCCAAACTGCGGACGTGGGGCTCCTCGCGGCCAGGCGTGGCAGGAACCTGCTCCTTCCTGGGAGCACAGACCAGCAGCCCCAGGTCGGCAGAGCCGGACATACCGTGCGCGGAGCCCCGACGGGCGAGGGCGGCGAGCAGTATGACAGGCTGCACGCCCGGTGACGTTGGTCCTGCCCGTGATTTAGGTCCTTTTACGAGCTTACTCACCCCGGCCGCGGTTTCCACATCTTTAAAATGGGCGTGTAGATTGAAAACAGACAGAGAGGGTTAAGTAAAAGGCACGGCCTGTGGGGAACAGAGCGCCTCTCGCTCTGTCGCGTGGTTCCACTGCCCTTCTGCACGCACCGCCTCAGCAGCACGCGGGGGCCGCGTGGCACGGGACCCCACGTCCAGGGCACCCTCCGGGGGGCTTCCTTTCTCCCCGTTTTGGATCCGCGTTCTCTGCTTGCCCAGGTTACGGTATCTGCAAAGCGGCCTCACCGCTAATTGATTCTTATCGTATCTGCTCACAGCCTCACTTAAGACTGTAAACCTCTCAGCATAAGGCCAGGACTCAGCTTCTGCTCATGATGGGGGAAGAGTGAATAATATCTAATAATACGTCCACGTAGCTCAGAAATGCACTCTTCGATGTATACAGAGCACGCACTAGGAATGCCTTTTGGATTATTATTAGAAGTGCCCTCATCCCCCCTAAATCTCACTTTTAGCACCCCGGAGAGGCCACCATTAGAAATTCACTCCTTCCAGTTAAGGAGTTACTCCTATTAAAATGCAAACATCCTCAGAAGACCAACACACTAAGTACTTATCAGTAATTAACACCTCATCATGAACCCCTTTATCAGACCCCTTCTTTGTGAGGCCGCCTCCGCTCCTGTTAAGGGAAACAGAAGCTGCTGGGGGTCCCTGGTGCCTTTCCGCAGGGGCCTGGCCCAAGGAGTAATACATTCCCGCAGACGCACGAGGCAGGAGCGAATGAGCGAAGGGGCGAGGGTATGAATGACTCGGTGTCATAAATAATCCAACAGAAAGAGGCAGCGTTTGCGCTTCGGGCCTCTCGGAGATCAGGGAGAATATCGCCAGGTTCCTTCCGTGACACATCAGTGTTGTCACCAATCACTTAGCGAGGCGGCCATCCTCCAGAACCACGGGCCGTGCAGGCCTGTCCACACGTGGGAGGGCAGGACCTCGGGGGAGCCAGACACAAACACACTCCCCTGTTTGGAGCTAGGATCGTGCAGAAGTGGGGCGCCCACCATGGGGGTGGGGGCACGGTACGCGTCCTTCCTGAGAAGTCAAGGTGCCCATACGGGGCCGGGGGCAGCCTGGCGGTGACGTCCTGCCAGCGTTTCAGGAGCAGGTGCAGTTTTTCAACTTTACTGAGCCTCTGGAACAACGTGTCTTCAACATCAGTGGGCTTGATCTCAGGGACTCCGTATTCCATCCCAGGAAAGGAAGAAATGGGAAAAGAGAAGCAAAACCCATCAATACCAAGTGTTGGAGCAGAGTGTGGCTGAGAAACGGCCCTGCCTCCCGCCAACGCAGCTCGTGCAATGGTTCGGGGCTGCGATCGGAGCTTTCCTGATTCTTGCTCTTGCTGTGCACCAAGCATGGCCACAAAATCACGCTCAGTGACGTGCATGTCATCTGCGCCCGCAGCACTTGGGACTCGATGATTCCTAATTTCTTGATAAATTTCAACATCGCTAAAAGGCATGTTAAGAGGGACTCGTCCTCTTTGATCCCATTCATTTCACTAGTTCCCCGAGTGGACACAACATATCCCATATTTCCCCTCCTGTGTCTAACAAACCAACCCCTCCAAAAAAAAAAAAAAAGAGTAAAAGAAAGCATGAAAAAGTGTCAATGTCTTGACAGAAAGGAACCAGGCCGGTGCGAGGGGCAGAGGGGGTTTGCTGTCTCTGGAGGTAGCTTTGCAGGACCAGGGCAGTGACGCTGGCCGGACAGAGGGAAGGACGCCAGCTGGGGAGCAGCGTGGCCCCTCGTGGGGACCTGAGCCAGCCTGAGTGCCACTGGGGCCAGACCAGGTGCCCAGGTGGTGGCAGACCAAGAATGAGAGCAGCAAAGGGAAAGACCCTGTCGGCCCTCAGACATTTATCCCTCTGCGTCCTGACAAAGTGATGAAGCTAAGAGAACACCTTCTCTATGGGGGACACGGTCTTCACATGTGCACAGAGCATCCGCGGGGACCTCTGCCTTTGTGTGCGGAAGACGGGATTGTCTGGGGATGCTGTGCCCGGTGTGCGGCTTAGGCACGTTTTCCGAAGGACCCGTAACCTTTACTGGTCCCTCAGATGGATCCATGGTTAAAACAAAGAAAACGGCAAACCAGTTACATGGAGAGAAATCGTCACTAAATTTATTTAAATAAAGGAGTTAAATGATCCTGATCTGAATGGCTCACTTTTGCTGTAAGTTATTAGTAAACTGTGTTGTAATTTCGGGCTAATTGATGTGAACTTTGCCTCCCGCAATGTCCACGAGCTCTTCCAGGCAGAGAACCAGGTACCGCGTGCACCACTGTGGCCCTTCATCAAACACACATCAAATAAAACACACTCTTTAGACCCTGCCTGGTAAAGTGAGACCACTCAGGTTGCTAATTTCCAACTTTATTTATGACCTTTAACTTAGCTCTAAACTCCTTACGGGGGCAAAGTTCGAACTTTAAATCAGCCCGCAGCGTTTGTGAGCGCTCCTGGGCCAAAGTTGCCCGCCTGCCCCCTCTGTGGACATCAGAATGGGCAGGGGTGGAGGCAAGGGTCCTGTCTTCCAGAGAGAGCTGCTTGTCACTCGGAAAGTCACGTCATGTCTCTTCTGCACCCCGTTCGATCCCCATCCTTTGTGCTGATCAAAACCACACAAACACAACTTAACAGGGTCCACAGGCACATACTTGGGGCGGTCCATGTACTCAGGTCCACTCAGGTACCTGAGAGCATCTCTGGTGGGGAAGCTGTCCTCCAAGCACACGTGGGAGCCACGCTCCAGCCAGCGGCTCGGCCATTGGCCATCTGCTGGGACGGCCACCTGCCCTCGAGGGTCGCTCGTCCCCGGGAAGGGCAGTCGACCACACCCAGAGTGAGGTGGATGCCGGACCAAGGCAGGGCGGGTCCTCCGCAGTTGGGTGCTGGGGCACCAAATACCACGTGGCTGGTTCTTTTTCTCCACGGTGGTCCATTTTAAACCATGGAAACATTAGAGTTTTGTTTCTGGTTTTTCTGTCTTTACCTGCACACTCCCCTATTCTTTAGAGGCTGTGAAGCAGGTGTTTCTGTGGTTGTATGAAGCGGTCACATGCCCTCTGTCGAATCTGCAGCGTGTGAGATGTGCGTTCACCAGCAGTGTGCTAACACCCAAGAATTCCAGGTATCATTCATGAGAAATAACAAATTCTGTGTGTGTGTGTGTGTGTGTGTGTGTGAGCACAAGGTTTTAATGAACACATCTGATGTGTGTGAACAGAGACAGGAAATAAATACTCCAAACTAAATGGAGCTGTGTCAGGTGCTTTTTTTTTTTTTTAACCTTAAATATGATACTAAAAAAAATCATTGTCGAAAGACAGTCTGCCTTCCTTTTTTCCCTAAGAAAAGGAGAGTCGTCAAATTTAGTGGGGAAGAAGCATCACTGTGTGACCGTGAGATCCTTGGAAGACTAACTTAAATTTGTGAAGTCACCGTCCTACAGATCCCACACCCGGTTCCGCCACGGGAGTGGCCTCAACGACAGCCGCGTGACGGGAAAGCATCGGGACGGGAAGATGACTCAACAGCTGTGACACGTCCATCTGTTAAACAAGGTGTTTAATCTATGGGAGGGTCCAAAGTTTTCATTACACACTTAATAAAATCAGTTAACCTTGCACCTGTGTCTAGGTTCCCATATTACAATATTTACAGGCCAAAAGAAGAGGCAAGTCAAAAAGCATGGTCAAGGTAGAGAATTCAACTGGGTCTGACCATTTCAGGGCATGGAGAAGGAGACAGTGTTTATTTCAAACACGAAGGCAGAAGAGAAGAGGGCCACCCTGAGCTCACGTGCCTGTTTGAAACCCGGTTTTCTCCTGTATAAAGTGGGGATGCTGTGTGAGGGTTTCTTTTGCAAAATAAATGACCCCTTCCTTCACTCAGCTGAGATTTACTAAGCAGCTACTACGTGTCAGGCAGGGGTAGAAACGGGACAAGGCCCCACGCGGCGTGGGGCTTACCGTCCACCGGGTGACAGTCCGCGAGCTGGAAGGCCATCGGTCCCGCCCTGGGTGTCAGTAGGGCCAGACGCTCTGACACATGGCGAGTGGCAAAGGGGCTCAGCGGGGCCTGGTACCCAAGTGCCAGTACCCAGATGCCAGCTGTCAGCATCTGTCGTGTGCCAACCCGGAGAGAAGCGCGCGTTTCCGCGAGCCCCAATCACAGAAGAGCCGGCTAGCAGACGGAAGGAGTTAGACGGCAGGTGGATTCCCTGTGGGTCACTGTCTGCCTCTTATGAAGGCCACATCCTGTTACCTGAGCAATACCTCAGTCGAGCAAAATTGTTCCTCTTTCACCATCGGCTTCCGTCCACATAGAGACTAACAGAGCTTTGCCATCGGAAGGCCCCGCTCCTGGAGGGAGCCGGTCGGACAGCGACTCGACTGCGTGCCTTTCCCTGGGCCGCCGTGCGCCGGTCCCCTCGCCCGTGCCCGACCTGCGGGGCCTTGCTCCCTGGCCACCTGGTTATTGCTGTGCCTAATGGCGGGGATTCACCGACCTGCTCTCCTGGCTGGCACCTTAATTAGACCATCCCATGCTGCTGCACGGCGCCCCGCGTAGGCCCGTCTCTACAGCAGTTAAGAAGTACTGGCGATAAACGTGTTTAAATAAAGCTGCTGCTCTCGGGTTCACTGAGCAGGGACACGTTTTATTCTTGTGAGGACAGAAAATGGCGTTCAATTGGTCTATTCACATGGGGCTGTGGCCGGCATGGAGTGGGCTCCTTGGACCGGCTCTACCTTAGAGACAGTGACAAAGATTGAGGAGTCTCTCAACCCAATTGGGCACCCAGGTCCTTCAAATTGGCTTCACAACTTTCATGCTATTTTTCGAATTTCAGATCCTTTTTTAAAAAAAAAAAATTTTTTTATTAGTTTTCTTTATTTTTCAGAGACAGAGAGACACAGAGCATGAGCAGGGGAGGGGCAGAGAGAGAGGGAAGCATAGAATGCGAAGCAGGCTCCAGGCTCCGAGCTGTCAGCACAGAGCCTGATGCGGGGCTCGAACCCACGATCCGTGAGATCGTAACCTGAGCCGAAGTTGGACACTTAACCGACTGAGCCACCCACATGCCCCTCAGATCCTTTTTTAAGTAAAAGAAACGAACACCGAGTGCTACTGTAAATTAGAACATTGCTTTCCTGCATGGCCACCCCCCCACCCCCCGTGGCAGGGCATGTATTTGGGAAGAGGCTGTGGGAAGGATCCGAAGGGCAAGCTGGAGGAAGGAAGAACGTGCGAGGTGCCCGGTGTGAGCTGCTATGTGGACCAGGCCACTTTGGAGAGAGCGTGCTTTCAAAGGTCTGCCAGCCGTTGAGGCCACGGCCGTCTGCACGGGTGGGGCTTGTGGCTGGGAGAGCCCACGGAGGCAATCTGTGCCCTCGGCTATCTTCCGTACAGGCGGGGCTAGAACCCAAGCACGACCACGGATCCCCGAGGTGCCAGCGGCACCTGCGTTTCCACCCAGGGCCTCCTCCGTGTTCCTCGTTTCTGCTCATCTTTGTGCCGAGCGTCCACCCAGCACACGTGCCAAAGGCCTAATTCAGACACTAAACCCCAGGGCTGTTCCGAACGGGGCGGCTCGGGATGCACCTGCCGACGTCCCCCAAGATGTCACTACACTGTAGTAGGATTAAAAACATTGAATCACGCCGTGACCTTTCAGTAGCAGAAGGAAGGTGAGCCCCGAAGGAAAATTTATATTGAGAGTTGCCTGTCTCCTAATTTAGAGCTCTCTGTACTCCAGCAAAAGGTAGAATTCTTTTTCCTAACTTTCGTGGCTGCCCCATTAATTACGTGAGGGTAACGCAAGGTTGGGTGCTGGGGCTCCACGTTGTGTTGGCCAAGCTTCGAATCTCGGCTCCAGACTGCATGCGGCGTGGCGGAGGGGGGGAGGGTGGGGTGGGGAGGGGGCAGGTGTCCGATATTTGCAGTGCACTCGTCGCGGCCAACCGCGTGTCCTTGGGCGACTCAGAGGCCGTCGGCCACGCTCAGAAATGAGAGCGCGGCAACCTCAGGTGGACAGGCTGCATTTCTCTGCTTTCCCGAGGCCCGTGCAGAGAGCAAAGGCGCCGACGGAGAGCTGGAGCGAGGACACAGTCGAATCTCCAAAAGGAGAAAGAAAGAACGGGCGGCCCGAGCTCCCCAAACGAAGGCTCCCCCTGACAGCGGCTCTCTCTTAACTGCCTCCAGTGTTTAACATATTGGAGCCGTTCATCTTCCTTCAATGAACTTTAATAACTCTGCCAGGTGAGGAGAGGCGCTCCATGCTTCTTCATGTCGTCTGTTCCCCGCGCAGACGTGTCGTGCCGCGCGGTCGGGCCAGCTCGGCTCCGTGGGCCCCGCGGAGCGGTTATTGCCTCCATCAATAACCTGCTGCGCACACTCTTGATTTCTCATGCCTTCCTGGTGGCCTCCAACATCTAATAAGAGCTCTTTGCCGTGATCCCTGATCAATACACAGGGGCACCTGTTCCCTTTGCTGAGCTCGTCCTGCTAAGGTAACATGACAAGGGGACAAATATGATTCTGACCGGATCATGTCCAGGGACAAGAAACCGATCTGGAAAATTTCCCTCCGGGGCCAATTTATACAGAAAAGCAACTTTTACACGTGGGACTAATCCCTGTCTTTGCTCACTGGCCATGATATGTGGGAATAAATACAAACCTTATTGGGTATTACACTCACTTACCAGGCATTAGTTTAAGAAAGCCTATTTTTTTTTTCTGCGTGTGTCTAAATATTGATGAGTTAGGGGGAAATTCCAATACTGTAATTTTTTTTTCCCCCAAAAGCCTCATGCATACACATTTACTCCCCGTGCAAATTTATGGAGTTCAAGCTTGATTTTTAAATGTTAACATTTTTATATTAGGGCAATACAGATTTATGATCTTGTAATTGTTTTGATGCATGGATTTCGAGTTTCATGATCAGCCAGAGCATCATCCATATGTTTATGCCAGCACCGCCTGACCTCTGTCCCAGCACTCCGGCACGGAGCCACCGGGGAAGCCTCTGCTTGTCACATCGCCGGCATGGCCGTGTGTCCTGGAAGGAGTGTGTCTTAAGAGCTGAAAACACTGACACTTGGCGTGAGATTGTTAAAGGGAGTAACATAGTCAACCGTAGAGAGCTTTCTTCAAGAAATTAATACAGGAGAGCACGGACGAAGTGAGACGGTCTGGGAGATGGAGGGTGGCATTTACGAACACAACAGCTGCAGTGGCTCAGTGTCAGAATATACTCACGGGTCCACAGCAAAGACCTTGAGATGCAGTTTACAGACTCCCGCGGCGACCCCCGCATTACGGTCGTGTGTATGTGCCCCACCGTCGTCGGCATCCTGACATTTTGCTCATGTCCCGTTATTTCTAAGATCTGTAAATGTCACGACATCAGACAGAGAAAGATGAACCAAAATTAAGGATGTATTCTTAGAGTAGACACGTGACGACTTTTTCGGTTGTAATTCTCCACACTGTATCGTTGCTTTTACCCCCAACAAATTATAATCTTTGTTTGCAGGAGGCCTAAAATAATGCCATGACTAAGTAATGGCCTTTCTGCTGGTTTGCTTTTGGTTTGAGGTTTTAATAGCACAGGGCATTTCTAGCTTTTATCAACTTCTCAGCATTTTAAGATTCCAATATTATTTGTTAGACTTCTTACACGACCCTTGTCATGTTGATGTGAGGCCTCGCCCTGGTCCCTTCTGCACGAACTGAGAAGGAAATACAACACAGAGGTGCTGGGAAGCAGGAAATGGCCCCGGAGACCTTGTCTGTAAAGACACAGGCATCACTGTACCCTCGAAATCCATCCAGCTTCTTATAATCCGTTAGCTTATTTGTTACAAAGTATTCAAAAAATCGACTTCTAGGAATATTAGAAATACTTAAAAATGGTACTGAAACTCCAGAGTTATAAATATTACAGGGCTAAGATGGACGAGAAAAGTGTCTGAAGGGCCATGTAAAGCCAACTCCTTGCCATATAAGCCGCACGAATTAATCATCGCATTATTATCAACACACTGAAATAAATCTCCTCCCTACATTTAACTAACCTCATGTATCATTCTTCATAGCTGAGAAATAAAGATCTTCCCCACCAGACGGGCAGATGAGATCATGGTCACCACTGGTCTCATCGTGGACACGGTCTATCCAAGCCAAGAGTCCCGGGGACAATAAATATGGGCCACCTCAGAAATCACTTTGAATTTTGAGCTTCGCTTCGAGGTCAGGGTAGGAAATTCAGAATTTAAGTTCGGGTTCATAGGTCAGAGTGTTCTAAATGAAGCATGGGGTGTGTGTTATTTATGATGTCTCCGGCAGCAGAATCCTGCTTTCTAAAGTAACATTTCAATTAAACATGAAGGCTTTAAGAGCAGTCAAGTATTTCATTTAGCATAAATATAAAGGATGGATTGAAGCACAACAGTTATTTTTTTTTTTCTGGCAGGGCACATTTACGTGTTTGTATGCACTTTTTAATTTGATGTAAACCTTTCCTGGTTGCTGATTTCTCCAAACATACCTGAGGTACAGGCGTGCGCTTTCTCAGCAGGGTGCTCGCGTGAGCGCAAAAGTCGGTGGGAAAGACAAAGTCTGAGAACAGTAACGCACACCCAGAGGCCCCGGCAGAGAATGCACCTGAAGTTGCCCTTTCCGGCGCAGCCCGTGGAGATGTCGTTAGCTTATGCCGGGGGTCGGGCTGGGGTCGGACCTTCTCTGTTTTTGAGGTGGCAGAAAATACAACAGAATTCAGACTTTTAGTTAAGGAGGAAGAACGGGTCGCTTCAAAGTGTCGCCAGGCTGAGGACAAAACAAACCCATCTGCAACATCTCTGACTAAAGACGAGGCGTATTGGAGGCAAATGCACTGTGTCTGACACACAGTTGAGCAGATTACCTTGAACAATAAAGGCCTGAAGGCAGCAGGAGACCAGGCCTGACTCCTCTATCTAACCCTCAGCCCGGGAGGAGCAAAATTCGGCAGCGCGATTTAAGAGGCTAAATTAGAAACGGAGACTCGTCCTTAAAGCACCAGGAAATAGGGACCAAGAAGACGCTGAGTGTCTCTGGGCGAAGCCTGCAGTGACAGGAAGCAAAATCGGAGGTGCTGGGGGCCCCCCGGGGAAGGCGCAGGTGTGGATTGTGGCAGCTTCCGGTCACCCACAGCGCCCACGGTAAAACCGACGTGAGCAATCGCTCTGACGGCCTCCGCGAGCAGGAGGAAGAAAGCTGTCGCTCGTTCGTAAGGTGGCCCTGAAAATAAGCAGGTAATCATGGCACATCCATTCTTCAAAAGAGGTGCTCCTCCCTTCCCGGAAAGTGCCTGCTGGGGCCTTGAAGATGCGCCAGCCCAGCTCTAATTGGTCTCACAGTATTCGGAGTCTAGCCTGTGTCTCCGTAAGTGACACCCTTGTTTGACACGCTAGGCTGGACGCTTTCAGGAGGAGGCGAGGAAGCAGACACAAGCCGTCCTGACCTCGCAGGGTGTGGAGCCGGGCTGCTCCCCCGACCCTGGAGGGACACGCAGCCCACGATCAGGCTCCGAGCCGCGGGAAAGGGTCTCAGGAGGGGCTTTATTTCCGCTTGATGATAAAACTGTGATAACTCACCCGTCGAGACGTGTCCAGAAATATCCCCGTTCTCCTTCACCAGTGTTTTAGGAGAATTCTTCCTTTTGGACTTTGGAAACCATTCCCTGGTCTCACTGTCTGCAGTGACACCTACTGCTGACAGAACAGCTCTGGCCGGGGCTGGAGACACAGACACAGGACGCCGGCCAGGGCCGCCAGGATGGGCCACAGCTCCTAATGACAGTCAGCACTGGCTCTGGGGCCCGTCCTGACCCAGGCAATAAGCACGAGGTGCCTAAGTCGGAGCATTGGACGCAGACCCCCCGGTCCCCATTCCCGACAACAAAGGAGCCTTTCTGTTTGGAAGCCCGGCTGCCTCCCTCAGCCTCTCCCAGTGTCCCCAGCTTCTCCCTCCCAGTCTCCCCCAGCCTCCCCCTCCCAGCCTCTCCCTCCCAGCCTCTCCCTCCCAGCCTCCTCCTCCCAGCCTCCCCCAGCCTCCCCCAGCCTCCCCCTCCCAGCCTCCCCCTCCCAACCTCCCCCAGCCTCCCCCAGCCTCTCCCTCCCAGCCTCCCCCTCCCAACTTCCCCCAGCATCTCCCTCCCAGCCTCTCCCAGCCTTCCCCTCCCAGCCTCCCCCAGCCTCCCCCTCCCAGCCTCTCCCTCCCAGCCTCCTCCTCCCGGCCTCCCCCAGCCTCCCCCAGCCCCCCTCTCCCAGCCTCCCCCTCCCAGCCTCCCCCAGCCTCCCCCTCCCAGACTCCCCCAGCCTCTCCCTCCCAGCCTCCCCCAGCTCCCCTCTCCCAGCCTCCCCCTCCCAGCCTCCCCTAGCCTCTCCCTCCCAGCCTCTCCCAGCCTCCCCCAGCCTCCCCCAGCCTCCCCCTCCCAGCCTCCCCCTCCCAACTTCCCCCAGCATCTCCCTCCCAGCCTCTCCCAGCCTCCCCCAGCCTCCCCCTCCCAGCCTCCCCCAGCCCCCCTCCCCCAGCCTCCCCCTCCCAGCCTCCCCTAGCCTCCCCCTCCCAGCCTCCCCTAGCCTCTCCCTTCCAGCCTCTCCCAGCCTCCCCCAGCCTCACCACTGCTTCCCTACAAGGAGGGTCCAGGAAGAAGCCCTGCTCTGCCTCAGGATAAACCACTACCTGATTAGCAAAATAATTATTCCAACTGCCACCACATTCTGCATAGACTTAAGTGGTTTTTTTTAACAAACAATGTTAATTTTCTCTTAGAACATCTGTGACCCATTCACAAAACTGCTAAATTAAGACAATATTATTTTAAATCACTATCTTTGTTACCTTCCCAACCTTAAGAAATGCCAACAAATATTTAACTTTAAGACCCCGATTCCCAAGATATCCATTTGAATTCTGCCGTTGCTAATATGCAAGAATATTCTGCCGTGTTTCTCCTTAGGAGCTTTAAAGTAACGGCCAAAGCAGCAACCGCACAACAATAATTCTAAAAAATAGCCAAAGTTTCAAGTGATGATGCTGCAAACGTCCACAGTGTAGGAGCACGGCCATCTCTGGGCGGTCTGCCTCAAGCACCGGCAGTGTTGGCTCCCGTGTCCCAGCCAGGCCTCGGGAACGTCGCGTCGGCTTTGACTGCAACACCCATCGCACGCAGTCTAGCATCAGGGAAGAGAGCTCCTTCCCTGTCTCATGTGCCTTGGAGAAACGCCTTTTTTCAAAGACAGAGGGGATTGTCTTTGTAATTTTTCCAGTGGAATCAGCGCTGAGGTCTTTCTCCTTTCCATTTGGAAGAGAGAATCAGAACGTGGTCACATTCGAGTTCCTGCCAGTTTGTGCTGGCTGTTTAAGAAGCTGACACGTATACAAACGTATTTTATGCGTATGGCATATACCAGGCGTGTATAAATCTCGGATACATAAAGCAACGGCACTAAACATAATTTAAACAAGTAATAAGAACCTCATTTCCCCCGCACAGCACACACGATCGCGCCTCTGATGGAGCCCATCACCGCCGTCTCGGAGTCATACGACTGCGTTTTGAATTGCTGTCCTTAAAATCTGACAATAGCGAACTGGCGGTCTGCATCCATTCCTACAATAGCAAAAGTTAAGAAGTTACTTCCAGAGAACCAATTATTGTTTGTTACTCGAGAGTGCCACCACATGGAGTGATATTTGAATATAATTCAACGGTTTGAGACTCGAGGACCTGTCTGTAAATAATCCTTTGCCTCCTTCGCTAAGGCAGCAACGAGGGGTCTCCTGTCTTGTGTCTGGTGTGTGAGGCTCACACTTTTCCTTGTGAAAACGGAGATGTGCTGTGTCTGAGAGCACGAATGCACTGTGGTGTAGAGCCAGACTGCTTTATTCTATCAATAAAAAAAAGAACCATTTGGTAAAAGGATGCATTACACATTTTCTATTTAAATCAGTTTATAAGAAGCAGATGTTAAGCTTTCCTGGGTAAGAAAAAAAAAAGGAGATAAATGAATTAAACTAACTTTCCAGTACATCCCCCACTTCCTGTCCTTCTCGGTGAATGTGTGTCTTTAGCAATTACGGGGACTCGAGGTTCTGTTGTTAATGTAAGTTGTTTGGGCGACTGTTCTGTGACATGGCAGAGGCCAGGTTAGGAAAGTCCACCCAATTCAACGCTGGTTTTGAAGACGTAAACCCACAGAGGTTCCAAAGCACATTAACTAGAGAATCTTTAGAATAAAAATCACCACGTAAGAGCATCTATGAAAAATGCAGCCTAGGCTTAAATTCTATGTTCTAATAAAGCGTCTGTGATTTTAGATTTCATGATCTCTGTCAATTGGCTGTAAAGTATAAATTGCAATTCAAGCAAGTTTGAGAGCATTTTTTTTTTTTTTCCAGAGGAGGTTGGTATAAATTGTGATGACGTTTAACATCTAAGTCTCGGCCGGGAAGCGATCATGTTTCTAGAAGACGTGCTCCCCCCTCCCCACACTGTTCACCGCATTTAGGGTGCTTTTTACCGTAATCGTCTGTAAAAGAGCTTTAATTAAATGCCGGACCTGGATGGTCTCACTGGCGGCTTTTGTGAGCAAACATTGTTTGAAGGGCAGGCGGGGTGGGGACGCTGTGATCCCACGATGGCCCCGTTGGGTTCTTGTCAACCACCCCCCTCACTTACCAAACTTCAACACTATTTTTTTCCTTAGACTGCATTAATGAATCCAATAAATAAAGCATTGTATCACCCATCCAGAATGGACATTAATTTTAGAACAAAACATTAATCAATTTAAATTTATGTACTAATGCAGACACAATCAATTTCAACTTCTTATGACAATTAGCAAAGCTTTTGCCACATCCCTAAAACACACTGACCCATCAATTATGGTTTGCATCAAAGTAATGCTAATGACCCCTCCTTCTTCCTTAGGCTGTCAGCAACCCTCCTGATTGGTCCATTTGAATGCAGCAAATCAATTAATATAAATTATACATGCACGGAAAGATGGGTTAATATCATAAGTTAATTTAATTAATTGTGTTTGATTAAATGAGGCCCTTTCATTAGCCCACTTAGCCATGAACCATATATACATCATCATAATCCTTTTACAAGCTCCACAGCCCCGACACAGGCCTGACATCAGAACATATTCAAATCAGCAGCCTCAGCCATGCAAACCTCCCTGCATAATTAACAACCCAACGAGCTGCAGTCACTTTAGCTAAAAAGAAAACTGTCCACATCAACCTCTCGGATACTGTTCGAATGCAAGATGTCACGGGTAAAACAAAGGTGAACAGACAATGGTAATTAAAAATTAAAAAGGACGGGGGCGGGGGGGAGGGCGGGGTTTGCACCTAAGGGAGCCAACGTGGAAAGAGGGCCAAGGGCCTGGTCCTTTAAGAGGCGCGTGTCTATGAGGGCGCCGGGAGCCACATCCTTCGGGGGAGCCGAACATAAAACGTCTGCAGGGACCTGAGAGCGTGGGGCTTGGCAGGGAGAGTGAAATTCGGGCGCCGTGCTGTCAGGCACGGGGGAAATTGCAGCTTGGGGCTGGCCGAGGCCGCGGGGAGCAGAGCCCAGCCAGGGTCCCCTTTGTCCCCCTCCCGTCCCCCCCCACACACCTGCCGCGGCTCCCACTATATCCACCAGCAGGTAGCCCCGCACGCCGGACACGAGCCCGTCACCCCTCTGCCACTCACCTCGCTTCTGAGGCCTGCGTTCACGAAATGGATTTTCCTCCAGACGACACGGCAGAGCCTTGACATAAAATATAGGGATGTCTGACGGACGTTATTCATTCCTTCCCGGTTCGATGCACAACCTTCCAGGGATGGCTTTAATTCACGCCGGATCCCAGGTATAACAAATAACAGAGCGGCATCTCAGCGGTAGGGCCTGGTGTGCCGTGTGGTTCCAGGAGACTTTTCCAAACCCAAAGTGAGGGAGGCGGCCTCTCGGGGGCTGCGGCCACAGGTCCGGCGACGGGCTGGGCAGGGGACGGCGCCCCGGACTCAAACACGACAAATACCAGTGTCCTTGAAACCCAGGCCGCAATCACTGTTCTCAACTTTGCAGACGGTTGTCTCACTTGCTCACTGCATTTTGGGGATTTAGAGACCGTTCTTCCGCGAAATAAATGGTACCGCGACTTTGGGGCCTGTGTGTTCTCTCTGGAAAACAGGAATAGCGTGTGGCCATTAACACGAATAATAGTGCATCACAGGTACACGACAGGATGGACGCTCACCGACAGATGCGTTCGATGATCAGACGTCTTACGAATTCACGCTCACATCACGGGTAATACGCCCTGTGTGTCGATGGGGTCCGTGCGCACAGGAACCTCAGCCGTCTGCCCCGAACGCAAGCAGCCAGAGAGCCCAGGATCCCGGCCTCAGTGACAGGTAGGGTGGCGGCACCCGGCGTATTCCAGTGGGGACAAGGCCTGGATCAGCAGTCCCGGCCTGCTGTGTGACCCCAGGCACCCCACGTTCTCTTTGGGTTGGCCTCACCAACACTGGGATGGAAATAGCTGTTTTCTCCGAATGGCTGTTTGGGATTTAGGTCGGCTTGGAACAGGTGCCTGGAATAGTCAGCCCCCCACGAATGTTAGCTCCTATTGTAGCCACTTGCCTCTGTCTCTCTCCCCTGACACAGACTACAGTCAACGACCGTCGTGACCTCGGCCGGTGTCACGATGTCAGGTGTACTGGTGATTCTGTGGCTCACAACAGCCACATTCGCCCTCTGCCCGTGGCCTGCGGGTGCCTGGCGTGCCCTGCCTCACTCACCCCCCGGGCCAGGTCTGCTCTATGCATTTCTCTTTTTGGGACCGGTGGCTTCCCAGGCAGACGGCGGCAATGCGAGTGTCTCAGACCACGCCCGGGCACCCACTGCCTTGCTCTGGGTCTGCTCCCATTCAGTGGCTGGGACGAGTCTCGTGGACGGGCCAAGAGTCAGCAGGGGGGGAGGGTATCCTACGATGAGGTGAATGTCCAGGGGCCACACCAGAAAAATCACTTTCTGCTTACAAAGACCACTGAATGTGTTAGTTGCCTGGTTTCTGGAGCCCCCACACCATGCCCGGTTAAACTGTGCTGATATTTTGTACCCACATCATTCTCCCCCGTTAGACCCGTTGCACATTCTTAAACACAAAGCTAAATTATGTAGAATGAAAGAGTACATTGAGGCATAAATGAATGAATGCACAAATGAAAATATTCATCTCCAGCTATTCTGTTCTACTGGTTGTGTAATGTCACAGGACTGGCGAATTAGGCTGAGCTCTCATTCATGACGTGCCCCCTCCCCTGGAAGAATTTGGGACAACTGCACAAATCCTACGAGGGGAATATATTCTACAGCGAGGCGATTCAGATACAGAATATTGTTGGTTTTTGAATAACAACTGAAATAGACTTTAAGGGTTCAGAAAAACTGATTTGAGAGTTGGTGATCAATTTATTAAAACCGTAAAAATCATTCAAAGACGTAATTTAAAAACGAGGCAGACTGGAATTCTGTTCACGGAGAAACGAGCTGAATTTAGGGTGCTTTTTCAGGGGGTTCTTTCCCGGAGCTTGACCTCGTCAAGTGCCTTTTGGTGGAAACGACCTACCGTGATCTGGCAGACGCGGTCATGTTTCAGAACCTGAAAATTGAGGAATCCTCGAGCAGCCCAGAAAAGCGGCTACTCCCCACTTGCCCTGCATGAGAAAGAATTTCAAATGAAAAAGTAAAACCCGTGACTACTGAGTTAGTGTTTGCAGATCTCTCGCGGAGGAAGCAGAAAGGACCTACTAAATATATGTATGAAGTCTGGAAAGTTTTCACTCATGTTTACAAAAGCATGCCGCCGCGTCTGTGTCTGAATGCCTGAAACACTGTCTCCAGCAAAAATAAGCACAGGTTTGTTACCCAGCAGGGGGAACAGAGACAGCTGTAGCAAAACAAAGAGTATATGAATTCCAAATAAAATTGCTGAATTAAGTCTTGAAATGAAGATTCTCGAATGCAGAATACACGAGGTGTTCTAGGGGAGAAAAACCTTTATCTGATCTTATGTCATAACGCACAGCTTAAATAAAAGGTAATGCAAATGAGCTCACAGTCGGTGCGCGAAGAAACAATAAAAGGGCAGTTAAGGGGAACAGAGCGCACGTATGAGCAGAGATGTGTATATGCGACACTATGGTCGCTACTGTGCCCTTGTGTATTTGATACGGAAAATAGTTAAATGCCCTTCAGAGCTCTTGCGGCTACTTTATCTGCACGTGGACCCCGAGCTGACGGGGCGCCCCGGGGAGAGGCGTCCGGGGATGTTGCCAACTTGCCTGAGCAGCTGACTTTAGCAACTTCGAGAAGGAATCACTGAATCTGTTTCCGCCATCCCAAGGCGTCGCTCGGATCCTGTGGGATAATGACAGGAATCCCTGGGGAAGGCAGAAGAGAGAAAATCTACAGAAGGCAGATTTAAGGACCTGCTTCTTCAATCCAACGGAGGCTCATTTGAATAAGTTGTTTACGAGAGCTGCTTCCTTGACGTTTCCTTCCCCTCCGTGAGAAATCCCACATGCCGACAGCTAAGCTAATATTCAACCCCAAACAATACCGAGGCGCTCCCCACACCTTGATTTGCCAGTCACATAGATAACAGAAGGTTTTCTAAGGGAAGATACCATTTACGGTCAGATTAGAAGGAGAAAGAAATCATCCGCACGGAGGGCTCGGATTTACAACCCTTTTTGCAAATTAGAGACACTGAGGGACCCTATGGTAGAGAAGTCTCCTTACATTATTTATCCACCATTTCTGGGTTAAACAGTCCCTTTACTCAGAAAAACAAAAGATGTGAGCTTCTTGCAAACCCAGTGTTTTATGAACACGGTTCGAGAAACATGGGCACGAAGAAGCTTTATTTAAATCTCCTCCTGTTTCCAGAGGCCTCGCTGACCAGAGGAGCCCATACCTGTCTGGGATTGTCTGAGGTAGGTGCAGGGGCCATGAGAACGGCTGGGGCAGGGAATGCCATTCGCCAGTTGGGGACTATTAATTTAGTGTTTGCAGATCATGCTTAGACAAAGAAAACTTCCCGTCATTCTTAGAACTGAGCCCCTGGGACTTACATGTTACAGGAGGTTAGGTTATTTTGACGGGTGAGTTCAAAATGGTCTCCTTCAGTCTGTGAAGCTAATATTCAGCAAATTGCTTCTATTACCCTAAAATCATGTTTTGTTATTCAAACTCTTGCCATACGTTAAGAGCTGTATGCATATGTATTGAGATAATATTTGGTCTCTAAGGGTTTTTTTTTTTTTTCAACAGGCAACTCTAAAGATATTTAGGAATAAATGTACACAATTCCTTCTTAACGTAGGAACAACGATACTTGAGTAAAACTGGCTTTGTAAACTTCTATTTAAAATATGTGAAAATGACTTAAACTCATTGTTCTATAAAATAATACACATATGGCATTTATTTTTCTTGCTTAATTGCACTGGCTAGAAGTGCCGGTAAATGTTACATGAAAGTGGTTGGTCAGGTGTCCTAGCTTTTCTCTTGATCTTAGTGTGCTTTTGAAGTAAAAGACTTTGACATAAGGCGTTTCTGAGAATCCAGTGATAACAGTTTCAAATATGGTAAATATCTCTTAAATTTAAATAACGTTTCAAGTCCTTAAGGAAGACACCAGCTTCAGAATAGATACATTGGAGAAACATCAAACTGCATCAAAGAAGCCAGTCATACGATACCACAGATTACATATTTCCATTGCATGCAATGCCTAAAAAATGGCAAATCTGCACATACTGAGAGAATAGCAGTAACCTAGGGTCAGGGGATACAAATGAGGATGGGCTTGCAAATAAGCAGAGGGAACCTTGTGGGGGTTATCGTAACGCTTTAAAATGATATTCTGGTGATGATTGCACGGCTCTGCAAAATTCCTGAGTCGCACACGTATGTTGGTTGAACACTTTGGTATGTAAATTTTTCCTCAGTAAAACGTTCATAATAAATAATTTTCAAGAGAAAAAAACATATATTTTCCCTGCAGGTCAGGTAATGGACTCAAAATTAGAAATACAATGGAAAATAGATTCTTGATCCTCCCTCTCTCCCCACCCTCCCCCACACACACATTTTTCAGGGACATACAGCATGAGTCAAGCCCTGGAGAATGTTCCCTGTTGCTGGAAATGGAAATGGTGGCTATTGTGAAAGAGCTTCCCAAATGGAAACTCAGCACACTCTTTTTCCTGATTTCATTTGTCATCTTGTGCAAGTTGCATAACCCACTCTTTATCTTTCCATTGTGTTTAATTCTCTGTCTCATTTTTGTATGCATCCTCGGAAGATTTCACATTTTTGTTCCAGTATGCCAACTTGTTTTTCCAATGGTATACTGGCAGGAATTTCTTTTCTTTTTTTTTTTTTTTTTCTTTTCTTTTCTTTTCTTTTCTTTTCTTTTCTTTTCTTTTCTTTTCTTTTCTTTTCTTTCCTTTCCTTTCCTTTCCTTCCTTTCCTTTCCTTTCCTTTCCTTTCCTTTCCTTTCCTTTTCTTTTCTTTTCATTTCTTTTCTTTTCTTTTCTTTTCTTTTCTTTTCTTTTCGTCTTATACCTGCTACCACAAAGCAAGAGTTATCCTGATTTTGGTGGCTTAACACCTAACTTGGATTGAGCATTTCTAGAGATATTCTCCTCCCCCAAAGTATGTTCTTGCCTGAACGTTTTCATGGCAATAGTGCTTCCATGGGGCTTTTGCCAGAGTGACCAGAGAGCTTTCTGCTGCAATTTTGTTAGCAGATTTAAGAAAGGAATTTGATTTGAACATTTTTGCAAGTCATCAGTTTATGTTGATAAGTTATGGACCTGTTTAAGTGATTCATATGTAGGTTTAGGCTCTCAAGAAAGAGGTGACATTTAGAAACATGGATTCTGAGATTCTATCTTAGAGCCAGACCATCAAGTATGAAAGCATAGAGATACAGAAGAGAAATAAAGAAGAATCCTAGAGGACACCCACGTTCAGATGTTGGAAGAAGGAAGAGAGGGGCCTAGGAAGGAGAATGATACCTTCAAAGAAAAAAATACCACTGGAGATTTCAGGAGAGCCTTGTGGTAATCTGTCCCTCTTACTGACAGGGGCTGTAGCTCACTTCTGAGAGTTTTCTTAGACATAGTACTGAAGTTGGATAGCCCTGGGAGGTGGTTGAGTGAGGCTGAGGAGAAGAGACAGACTGGCAGTGGGGAGAGAGGGGAGGGAGCAGGAGGTGAGGGTAAGCACAGACAGGGACAAGCAGCTTTGAACGTTGGAGGAGAAAGAAGGCACAGAAAGTGTGCGGTGAGTGAGAGAATGGTGGGGACATTGAGATAAAATAGCATGAATCTGTTGGGAAGTAGGATCAGCAATGCTTCCACACCCAGGACCAAAGGCAGTGAAACAGACGTGGCAAGAGGGGGTGTCCTGGAGGACGAGAACCCATCAAAATGGGAGAAGCAAAGGTTATCACCATGGGGAGGAAACTGGCAATTGGTGGAGGAAATGGGTTTAGAAGGATGGGACGTACAGAGTCGGGCCTTGCTAATCAGTGGTCACAGTGGGCCACAGGGACCGTGCTTCTCTTTGCCGGCTGTGGCCACCATTGGGGACCACGTTGATTTGCAAGATCAAATTTCTTTTCAACTCAGGAGATTTTAGATCGGTTATGTGTCTAATTTCCTCTTCTTTCCAATTGTCCTGGTCTATTTCTTGGACTTGTCTATAAGTTTTTAGACAGAAGTATCAATTTCATGTATCATCATTTTCATCAATCTCTCCTTCCGGAAGTTTCCCCTTTCTTTCTTGATGCTATTTCAGTTTCTTCCATGTCAGTTTTGCTTTCATTGAATTTAATGAGAATTTAATTCCTCTGTTAGCTTTTATTTTTGTGGTAATCCTCCTTTGTTCCCTGTGTCTCCACACCAATACTTAATTACCATCTAACAACAACCAGGTCCTGTCGATGGCAGACCAATCATTTTCATTTCTCTTCTAACATATGAAACATAGACATTCTTAAATATTCCTCTTACTCCTACAAAACATCATGTTCAGAGACATTCTTTTCCTTCCCTCCTGATTGGTGCTATATGTTTTTAAGAGCTCAAAGTTGTTATTATGTTCAGTTTACACAGCCATGAACAGAGAATGACCCGTTCAGTACTGGATGCATGCACTATATAAGCAGGTGGTGTGGACATACCTTCATGGTTCATTCAGGTGCCGATGTTGTCACCTTGCTGATGTAGACTTTACGGGCCAGGTGATAGAGGCTACTAGCCACCTTCTGCCTGCAACACGTTGGGGACACTGTGCTGAACTTGAGGTCAGCTTGTGTCCCAACTAATATTAATCTTGTTGTCATGTTTTATAAGATATTTGTCCATTTCATCTAAATTCTTTAATTAATTGGTATAAAGTTTCCCACTGTATTTGCTCATTATCCTTTTAGTATCTGTATGATGTGTAATGATATCATATATTTAAAAAAGTTTTTAATGTTTATTTTTGAGAGAAAGAGAGAGAAAGAGAGAGAGAGAGAGAGAGAGAAAGAGAGCATGAGCTGAGGAAGGGCAGAGAGAGAGGGAGATACAGAATCTGAAGCAGGCTCCAGGCCCTGAGCTGTTAGCACAGAGCTGTTTGTAGGGCTCGATCCCCTGAACACGACATAATGACCTGAACCAAAGTCAGATGCTTAACCAACTGAGCCACCCAGGGGCCCCAGTTATATCATATCTTTTATTTCTGATGTTTGTAATTTATATCCTCTTTTTTTTCTATGTTAACTCCAGCTAAAGTATTATCAATCTATTAATTTTTTTTTAAAAATCAACTCTTGCCTTTATTATTTTTTCTTTTTGTGTGTGTTTTTTTAAATTTTGTTATGTTTACTTATTTTTTTTTAGAGAGAGAGAGAGAGAGAGAGAGAGAGAGATCAGGGGAGGCACAGAGAGAGGGAGACACAGAATCTGAAGTGGGCTCCAAGCTCCGAGCAGTCAGCCCAGAGCCTAACGCGGGGCTTGAACCCACCAACTGTGAGTTCATGACCTGAGCCAAAGTAGGACGCTTAACCAACTGAGCCACCCAGGCACCCCTTCTTTTTGTTATCTACCCCATTATTACTTTCTCTTTTTTTGCCTTTTTTTTCTGTGGGGAGGGGAGGGCTAATTTACCCTTGTATTATTATGGTCTTTAGGATACATCTTAGATTTTAAACCTGTTTTTCACGATATAAATATTTTAAACTCTCCTTGTTCCTTTAAGAACTGCTATTGCTACAATTTGAAAATTCTGATATGTTGTGTTTTCATTGTCATTCAGTTCAAAATATGTTCTAATTCCTTGAGATTTCTGTTGGATTGTGGATTTCTTATAAGTGTCTTGCTTATTTCTCAGATGGTTCGATATTTTTTAAATACTTTATTCTTACTGATTTCTAATACAATTCTGGTATAGTCAGACTCCGTATGACTTAAATCCTTTTAAAATTATCAAGAATTGGGGTACCTGGCTGGCTCAGTCGGTTAAGCATCTGACTTTGGCTCAGGTCATGATCTCACGGTCGTGAGTTCAAGCCCCGCATTGGGCTCTGTGCTGACAGCTCAGAGCCTGGAGCCTGCTTCGGATTCTGTGTCTCCCTCTCTCTCTGCCCCTCCCCTGCTCATGCTCTGTCTCTCCCTCTCTCTCAAAAATAAATAAACATTAAAAAAATTTTTTAAATTATCAAGACTTGCTTTACGGCACAGCATGGGGGCTATACTGGTGACTGTCCCAAGTATACTTGAAAATAATATGTACTTGCCATTGCTGTGTATAGGGTTCTATACACATCTATTAGGTCAATGTGTTAACAGCTATGTCTTCTGTAACTTTAGCAATATTTTTTGTTTGTTCCTTATTTTAAAAATTATAAAAAAGGATGTTAGAATTTCCACCTATAATTGAGGATTTGTCTATTTCTTCCTTAGTTACATTTTACTTTAAATATTTTGAATCTCTGATATTACATTTTTATATCTTTTTGATTAAGTCACCTGTTATCTTTATAATGTAAATTTATCTTGAGTTCCATTTTTTTCTGGATATTACTATAGCTATCCTGATTTTAATATACTTAGTGTTTTTCCAGATTTTATCCATGACATTTCTATATCTTCATATTTAATGTGTACCTCTTATAAACAATGTGTAGTTTTGTCTTGCGTTTCTATTTATTCTCACAATCTCTTCCTTGTAAGGGAGTACCAAGGCCATTAACATTTAATGTAACCATCATAGGATGGAATTCGAGCTCACCTTGTTGCTATTTGTTTTCTTTGTTTCTTATTAGTCCTTTATTCCTTTTTTCCTGACTTCTTTTCAAATAGCTAAGTAATTTTTTGTACTGACTTTTGTCTCCTTTATTGGTTTTTAACTATTTTTTTTTCCTTTTTTTAAGTGCTTGCTCTTGGGATGAAGTTTCACTTTTCATGGTCCTCACTCACTGTATGTTCAATGTGAGAGCCTATAACATCTTCACTTTGGTACTGTTATATATTTCACTTTCACTTTGAACCGCATTGTTTTAGTTTTTATTATTTGTTTTAAACAATCATTTTACTCTTAAAAAACTTTTAAAAAGCAAGAAATACTTATGAAAATATTCTCTTATATTACATGCATGTTTGCAATGTCCAGTGATCTTCATTCATTCCTGTAGCTTCTTAGATCAACATGACATTGGTTTGTTTCTGCTGGAAATTGTTTCCTTAGCCTTTCTTATATTTCAAGTCTTCTGGCTCAAAATCTCTAAATTTTTGCTTCTCTGGAAATGTCCTTATTTTGTTTTAATTTTTGAATGATATATTTACTGGATGTTCTATTCTAATTAGCAGTGTTTTGTCTTCAGCCTTTGAAAGAAGTTCCTTTGTTGTCTTCTGGTTAGAATTTTGTCTGATGAGAAGTATCTTTGTTCTTTTTTTTCTATTTTTTTAACATTTATTCATTTTTTAAGGGACAGAGAGAGACAGTATGAGCGGGGGAGGGGCAGAGAGAGAGAGAGAGAGAGAGAGGCAGAATCTGAAGCAGGCTCCAGGCTCTGAGCTGTCAGCACAGAGCCTGACGTGGGGCTCGAACCCATGAACTGAGAGATCATGACCTGAGCCAAAGTCAGACACTCAACCGACTGAGCCAGGCAGGTGCCCCCATCTTTGTTCTTTTGTATATCATACATCTTTTTTGCCTCTGGCTATTGGTAAGATTTTCTTCCTACTACTAGTTTTTAGTAGTTTGACTATCATGTACCTGTGTATGGACTTTTTTGTTGGTTGGTTTTTTGTTTCATTTTATTCTGTTTGCCTTTGTGGTTTTGAGGGTTTGTTGATCTGTGCATTGATGTTTTTGATCCAATTCAGAAAATTCTGACCCTAATTATTCAAATATGTTGGTCTTCTCCCTGCTTTTCCTTCACCCTTGCTTTTCCTTTTGGGCCTTAAGTTACTTTTTTGTTTGGCCACTTCATGCTATAGGTCATTAGTTGCTGGGGTTTGTCATTGTTGTCACTGTTTGTTGGTTTTATTTTAGTTGTTTATTCTCCCTGTGATGAAGTTGGAAAATTTCCACTGTTCTGCCTTCAGGTTCACTGACTGGTCATTCTGTAGTGTTCCATCCTTTGTTGATCTCCTATAATAAATTTTGTATTTCAGGTAATATATTTTTGAGTTGCAATCTCAGTCTTTCCCCAGTTTCCAATTTTTTATCTATTATTGCACTCATTTTATCCTTTTTATCCATCTAGTTGGTCTACTCATGAATATACCTCTTATGGGTATTTCATTATTTTTATTTTAATTTTTTTAATGTTTATTTAATTGTGGGAGAGAGACAGAGAGCAAGCTGGGGAGGGGCAGAGAGAGAGACAGAGAGAGAGAGAGAGAGAGAGAGAGAGAGAGGATACAAAGCAGGCTCTATGCCATCAGTGCAGAGCCAGACATGGGACTCAAACCCACAAACCGTAAGATCGTGACCTGAGCAGAAGTTGGACTTTTAACTGACTGAGCCACCCAGGTGCCCCCTATCATAGGTATTTTAAATTAATTATTCACTTTTAAATTAATTATTCACTTTTAAATTAATTATTCACAATTCCAAAATCTGGGACATTTTTAGGTCTATTAGTATTGGAAGCTTTTCCCCTTGACTATGAATTTCTTGTTCCTATTTATTTGCCTGTTTAGTTTTCTTTGTTTTTACGGCATACTAGGTATTGCAAATTATGTTTTGCCGGGACTCTGGAGTCTGTTATCTGTCTCTAAAAAGTGTTGAGTTATTTTTCTGGCAGGCAATTAAATTACCAGTGAATTGCCTATCTCTTACAAGTGGTTTGGTTTTGTGTCTTATTTGAGTAGATCTATTTTGATTTATTCCTTAGTCCTAACACATAGGTCTTAGTCCCAGAGGATGGTCCTTTCTCATAAGGCTTAATTCCCTTTGGGATCTATAAGGAAGCCTGAAATATTGAGCAAGGCCTTATACTCTGGCATGCACTCACAGCTCTGGTTTCACAGTGACTTACAGCCCCTGCAAAATTTCTCCTCAGAGTTTTGAGGTTTCCAGCTGATGCTTTAACAAGTTATCATTAAAGTTTTACCCCTTGCCCATGCAGTTTAGGAGTCAGCAGCGACCTGAGGGGATTTTGCACTCGGAATGATGGCCTGGCCTCTTTTTCCTTTCTGGGATTCTTCTTCTCGATTTCAGCATCTCTGGTTCCCCCAAATTCAACCTCTGACTCAAAGCCCTAAGGTACCGATGCCTCCTGCTTGAGCTCTATTCTCTTGACCTAGAAAAACCTGGACGTGTCCTATGGGATAAGACAGAAGAATGTGAATCTTTTCTGTGGTTCTCTTCTTTCAGTGCTAAAATTCTCTTCAATTTCTGCTGGTTTTGGTAAAGCTTGAGTACCTTTAAATAATCGGTTTTTAAATATCTTGTCCAGAGTTTATAATTGTGGTTGGCAGGGGAGTTATCTGATATAGTCCATTTTGCCATTACTGGGAGATGGAAACCTTCAGAATTCACTTCAGTATTTGGAGAACCAAATACCTTCTGGAGGAGAAGTGAATATCGACACTTCCCAGGTCTGCACACATTGACCCATTTAATGTCCACACCACATGATCCGCTGGATTTCCTGACCATGCTGGCCATTGTCCTTATTCTTTGTCTCCTGCCCAAGTGTCCAGTGGGGTTGTAATGGAAGGATGTGCAAGAAGAAGGTAGAAGGTGTCCTTAGGGCATGTGAGGCCAGGGATTGATTTTAGGTTTTCGGAAGTACAAAAATTGGGGTAAGATAGACTTCGGTGAGTGTGTGTGTGTGTGTATGTGTGTGTGTGTATGAGTATCTGCAAGTGTGATTTCAAGCAGTGAAACATTCCCTTCTCCATCTCCCATCCTGCCCCTGAGAAACTATGTGAGGAACCAGAGCTGAAATTCATCCAGCGTGGACCAGTGTGAAAGACAGCATTCATTCCCATACTGCGAAATATTTTCAGCATCTCCGCTGTGTGGAAAGCCAAATTCATAAAACAGCAAATAAAGGTAGAACTTCCTTGGTGATGATCCGGAACACATCCGGAGAGCTCTCCGTCGGTCCTCTTTCCCTCTGGTGCCCTCTGAGACATCGTGGTGGGGGGACCTGCAAGTCAGGGGACACAGGCGGGATTCGTGTCTTCCTGGCGCAATGGGTTAGAGCCTGAGAACTAACACCGTCTCCAGTGCACATGAGGCTGAAGTGCCCTGAGAATGTCACTGTGTGTCTTTGTAAAGCGACTCTCATCTATCTCAGGGACAGGAAACATCCAAAGGTCAGGGGAAATCACTCTCTAGTGGGCATGAGTGGTTCTGCAGAGAGAACACCACAGTTCACTTCCGTGACTCCACTCTCTTATGATTGGCCACAGTCCCCTTAGCAGGGCAGAAACGTTTCTGTGGACCTATTAACGTGTCCAACGAGGTTAGAGTTAAGTACAATCGAACCGATTCATTATGTTTCAGGGGAATTTGATCTTTCCACTTAACTCTTCAAACAAAAGGGTAACGGTTTTATTGGCCTTGCCAAGTTTCATATTCCATAAAGACAGAAAGCTTCTTGAAAAACATGCCTTATATGTTATTGAGTCCCTTCTAAGAGGTTGGAGAATAGGATCACCAGATGATGAAAAGTTTTCCAGGCCTCATTTTTAAGAGCTCCTCCTGGCTGAGCAGGGAGCGATCGACCTTGTGGGCAGAGACAGAGGGAGGAAGTCCAGGCTGTGCTGCAAGAAGAGTGAGGACCAGTGAATGATTTTGCTCTAGGGAAGTGAGAAAAGCATCCCAGCAGTAGTGTCTGAGCTGGGACTAACGGTGAGGAGAAGGCTCTGGACAGAGAAGTGTAGGAATCCATCCTGGTTTGGAGCACCAGCCTGTCTTGCCATTTTTGTATTGTTTCCAAGGACAAATAGTCAAACTCAAATCCCCTGTGCTTTTCTAGGACCAGAGTAAACATCCTTGGTTTTCCTCTCCTTGTTTTGGTTTTCCAGTCAACACAGTAATACTTTTGTGGAATCCAAAATTTATCGAACAAAGACTGAAAACATGCTTCCAGTCAACCTCAGCTGTCTGCCTCTGTAGACACCTTTACAATCTTTGGATCTATCCTTTCGTAATTTTAAGTAGAGAAAAAATATAAAATCAAAGACCTTATTTCTTTATTTTTCGCACAAATAGGACTATGCTACATACAGTGCTTTTGAGTTTCTTTTTTTAAATTATCAATATGTTTCAGGGAGCTTTCCATGTGGATAAATAGAAAGGCTGTCTCATTCTTACGAGAGAGCTGTAATTTATCTGCTGCCCCCTTTTGAGGGACATGAGGTTTATCCTAATTTTCCCACTACCTTAAGAATGTGATGATTATTTGTAGCCAGAAGTCTTTGTGCACCTGCCAGACTGATCCTCGGCCAGATCTCTATCACTGTCCGTGTCGCTGGAAAGGCGTGGAAATTCCCAGTAGCATCAGTGTTGGAACCACAATCAGAATGCACCGTTTTCCTTGAGTTGCTGGTTTATTTCTACAAACTCATCTCTATTATGTAGTATCTGACCAAAGTGCTAAGTGGTTTTGCCCACTTTTTTTTCATCAGAACGTTCTTTGAGAATGTGAAGAAACTTGTGTATTTGGCCCCCTAGAATTTGCAAAACATGTTTAGATGCTTACAATGCACAATTGTGCATAATTTCTGGAGGCCAAGGGCCCCTTGAACGTCAGACCCGCTCATTTCACAAGTAACTTTTGCTCAATGCTTGCTTTAATCCTTCCACCGAAAATTAATAAATTTTAAGTTTATTGAAGATATTTAACTTATTATTTAAGTTTAAAATTCATCTTTCCGTATATAGTCCCATTGATCCCTAGAGCTACTATAAAATATGAAAACTACTAACCGCCTATCCACGATCTCTTCAAAAATAAACGAACATATGGGCATTGAGGGTGAAGTTTCACAAGTTGGGAACTCATTTGCTTCTTGAGAGAGAAGATTCATTCAATTGGCACTGAGCAGCGACAGCTATAAATATGATGTCTAAATATTTTACGAATTAAACTCCAAAATTTCAGCAAAGCACAAAACAGACGCTTACTTCATACAATGCTAACTCCTGTCTCTGTTACAGGTTTGGCTCACTCGCGATGTTCACATTCAATTTCAAACACAAACCTCTCAGCAGCATGTGCTAAGGCTTAACTAATCTGCTCTCTTCACTAAAGCGTGCGTAATACGCCCAAGTATTGCTAATTCAGCAGTGAAAAATAAATTACACTTTTAAGCCCAACAATTAACACTCAACTTTAAATGCTGCTTCTGCTCTGACATCCACCATTCCTACGGAATGCAGCCAGTGGGATTATATTAATATTTCCCCACAAATCCCTTCAACCACTTTGTTAATTCTTCCAGGGTTGACATAAATTAAAGAACACTTCCTGAGTGTCCTGAAACAGAAGCCATTTCTTAAGCATCTACACAGACCTCAGCACCAAGCAGAGCGTGAGGACCACCAGAGAAAGACACTTTTTGCAGGATAGGGTGAGTCTCACTGCGGGGAGGGTGACGGCCGCAGTGCCCCACTGACTCTTCTGAAGAGTGGATACGGTTAAGGCCCTTGGGGCGGGGACTGTCCTCCCTTGCACGGCTTTTAGACCCTTCCATGATGTGGTCTCTGCCCGCCTCCACTCCTCTGGGGTCTCACCCTTTGTTCTGTAAGTGTGCCCGCCGTCCCGATCCGCTGGCCAGCTCCCCAGGGCCCGCGGGTATGTGGTGTCCGGCTACTTCTGGTCGCCTCTGTGCTGACTCAGACAGGACCCCAGACTTGTCCCCATGCGTCATTTCCTGAGGTCCTTTCCCGGCCTCCACCGGAAGCACCGTTAGGGCGTCCTGCATGTGTCTGTGCGTGTAGCTGCCCCTAGACTGACCCCCCCGTGTGTTCCCCCCTTGCCTACTTCCCCCCAACCTGCTGCCCCCCAGCCTGCCGTCCCCCAACCGTCCTGCCCAGCACTCAGCATCCGTGGCTCAGGGTGCTTGTGGAGGGCAAGTGTGTGAGGGCACAGACCCCTCAGTCTGAGCCACCCTCTGAAGGGCTCACGCTCATTTCTGATGACCAGGATGTTCCCCCAGAGGCAATAGGAAGCATCAGCCCGCAGCCAGAAGTGGTGAGGGACGGAAGCTTCCAGAGTCTCACTTGGTTGGTAGTACTGGGTCTAGAATGGCACATGTCAGTGACATTTGCAAACACACATGTGGCTGTAAACACACGGGCTGTCAAAAGCCACATCTGATGTCCACATTCTGAATAAGCCTTACAAGTGGATTCAATCTACGTCCTTGTCAAGAAACACACATTTGTTTGTTCATCTTGGGTTAAACCCTGCCACGGCCAGTGGTTTCCCCAGGAGCAGCCGCCGCAGAAAGTAACAGGCGGCCGCTGGACCCCCAGAAGCACAGGACCCCCTGCCGTGGGGGGACCGCCACACAAAGCCAGAGCTGGAGGAGGCCCGAGGTGAACACACGTCCCTGCTTGCTGTCACTTCCCCTCCGACAGCCTGGCGGGAGCCAGCCCCTGGTCCCCTGCTGCCTCCTCACCGCCAGCCACCCGTCGGCACCACCCATCCCCCACTCCCCAAGTTCCCCTGAGACCTGGAACAGTATTGAAGCATACGTATCACACGCTACTCCCCGGGCACGCAGGAAAGGTCATCGCACACGACCACCCTGGTGGAAACCTGTTACCACCACACGGTGGTCTGGTCTGTCGTGATCAGGGGACCGTGTTCCACTGGAACCTGTACAAGAGACCAGCCCAGCTCGTTCAAGCTGTCACCTGACCGCGGGAGGGGAGGGGACCCCTTTGACTCGGCAAGTGGGGACACTTGAAGCACCACGCGGCACTGGGTAAATAAGATCAAGGACAACGCGGGTCTCCGGATGGTCACGATGTCATTCATGCAAGATGACGTACCGGGGGCTTCCTGTGTGCCAGGCGCTGGGTGTGTCACATGACACTGCACGGCCCACCCCTCCTCAAGCACTGACGAGCAGGGAGAATGACCTGGGAGGACCCGAGGAGACGCAGACACCTTCAGCCTTTCAGAACGTGCTGTCTTGGGTGACTGTCACGGGGTATCACCCTTCCTTCTTTTCAGGGTCATGAGGGAGACTCTTGGGTGACAGAGGGGTAAGGACTTCCTGCCTGAAGGGGCCCCTCTAACCAAGAAATTGATAAGCTCCTCACTGGGGGTACAGGGACCAGCTAACCACGGCGCTCGTGCAGAGGGCCCTGGGCTTCGCCACCTTGACCTCCACCCATGCTATCCCTGACGGTGACTGAAACCCTTCACGGAGGGAATTAAACCCTCATGCCTCTAAAGGTGAGGACACAGCAGCCGTGAGAATGTTTACTGCCTGGCTCCTGACGAGGGGCGGGGTTAGGAGAAGCCACGGGGACCTCGGTTTCCTTCTTCTCCTGTTCCATCCCATTCTCTAACAGCAGATGTACACCCAAAGCCATCGGCTGTTGGGTTTCTGGAACAGAGCTTTTCTTATTGTTTGCTTGCCTGCAACGAAATAATTCCTTGAAGTAAACGACAGCAGATGTTGGAGTTAGACCGACGGGGAAATTCATCGTGCGCCCAGAAAGGCCGAGTATCAGCTCTGATTCCCTTTAGTCCGCGCAGCCTCTGAAGAGCCAAGTTCAAAAGTAGAACGAGGAGTCATTTCTGAAGACCTGGTCTTGTGTTTCGTTATAAGAATACAAACCTGTGGCGTAAACCCAGTTTTTGCTTTGAAATGTAATTTGCATGGAAAATCAAACAGAGGTATTAATGTTAGACTTTAATGATCTTACTCAGAATATAATTTCAGGATTATCATTTAAACCAATTATCATTAGCTTAGGCTACTTCCATTGAGGTTTTACCTGTGGCATAAATAGCTATTATGTCTTACACCTTGGTTTATTTGTCCTTTGCCGCTTTGCCCAAATAGAACCGTCCTGGAAGTTACTAGTGCACGTGATGAAATCATAAATCAATGCAAATATTCCATTCAGATAGCTTTGGATAGAAATAAACCCGAGAGTTCTCTAATATGTCATAAAACTGTGTATGGCTGGCGCAATTATTATTTTTTTTACTAGATTCTTGGGTCCAGCAAAGCCTCTTTATTACTCTTTCACTGGAACCAGGACTTAAATCAGAAACCTCAGAGGCCAGTGCTGTAAAATGCAGCTTAGACTGTAAGCAAAATACAATATCCACAAAAAATACTCAGCTGATAAAAACAGTGAGGTCATAAGGGGCATCAAATGTTTGTCTTCATAAATGCGCTTACCTTTTTGGATGCCACACTATATGTTTTGCATGTACGTTTATTTAATCCTACAGTAAATCTCTATTCTTCACATTCCAAACAGGAAGAAAATGGGTATTTGAAAGCGTAAGCAACGATGCCAAGGGATTAGGGTTTGCGAGTGGATTTAAATCCATTTGTGTCTACACCAAGGGCCTCTCTCTGTCCTTTGCTAAGACCCAGGCTCTCTCTTGACGGGTTTTCACCCACCATCTGTAATCTCCACCAAAAGGTTTAGAGACAGCCACGCATTTGGAGACCAGCTTCAAGGTTGCGGGCTGTGTGCGTCATCATTCTTCCTAACAGTAAAACGTGGATGATGATGTCTGCCTCATTGGGTTTTGTGAAGGTTAAGAGATTTTTTTAAATGCGAGATTGCATCTGACAACAATCTGAGTTACAATGCCCGGCATTTGGTAGACACCCAGGAAATGCCTTACCCCCTCTGCCGTATTTAAATAAAAGGTATGATTACAAATATGGCTTCTCCTCTACACGCCCCGTCTTCCACCCTGTGTCTGTCGCAAATAACACCTCGGGGTGCCCTGTGTTCCAAAAACACCCGCAGCACCCTTTGGAGACACTGAATTTGCTCCAACTGATTTTCACTAATGTGGTTCCCAGTTAAACATATCGAGAGAGCAGAAATTCTAATCCGTTGTAACATTTATTCTTTTTCCTACTCTCGGATAAATGGATTAGTATCGTTAGGATTAGGTTTGCAAAGATATGCCCGATGGGTATACCCAAGATGGTCTGTGCTTCTGTGTCTACGTGTGTGTGTGACGGACAGAGAACAGACCACCTATGTTAAAAACGAGCGGATCGAGACCAGAATGCTAAGTCTGGAAATACTTCTTTTCCTCTTTTTGTTTAAAGTCTGTATTCTTCACAGACGTGATGTGCACCACGTGATGTCATGGATACGCTAATTGGACTGATTGTAGTGATTATTTCCCAAGATATCTGAGCATCAAAACCACACATGACACATCTTAAATATACACAATTTTTACGTGCCAGTGGTATCTCAGGAAGTATGCTTTAGAAGACTATACTCTTTCATAGTAAACATAGATAAAGGTTTACTTTTACATGCATATTGGGGTTTTTTTGGTGTTTTATTATTTGTCTACAATCTTGTTCTAATTTTAAAAGGGTAAATTAGTGACTTCCAAACTTTCTTCTCATCTTCGACGGGACCTTTCCAGTTATTACAACAGTCTAGAGACCGTTGTTTTATGGCGGGGTCCCTCGGGAAGTGTCAGGAGTAGTCGAGGTGACACTCGTGGGGCATGGTACGTATCTGGGGAATTTGAGTTCCTGACTTCCAACAAGCCACAGCAGACCCTCTGGTCATGTGGCTCGTCCCGCCTCCTCCTGCCATCCTGGTTTCCACATGGCCCCCTTGGCTGGCCTCTAGCTTCAGGTCCTCCGGTTCGCTGGCCACGTCTGCGAGCCACGTCTGCGAGCCACGTCTTCGGGCCACGTCTGCAGGCCGGGGCCTCCTGCACGAGACCTGGGTCACACCATTTCCTGAGGCTGAGATTCTCTGGGCCTTCATCATTTCAAGTTTCGGATCTGTCCTACCAGATCCCGAATAACCGTGGTAGTTACAAAGATCAGCGATGGGTTGTGAAATAAGCTAAGTCCCACCCTGAATCCCCTTTCCAGGGCGCGGCTATGGGGTCTTGGAGAGTTAGCGGATGTGCGTGTCTAGCTGGCTCCCGCGCTGACCTGGACCCCGCCTTCCCTCCTCATCCCAGGGCTGCTCTGTCTCCTGACGCAGCGAGTGCTGACGCAGGTGTCCAGAGCAGGAAGGGCTCTTTTGTGGTTTCACACTCTCGCTCCTTGCGATGATCTCCTCTGGCCACCGCCCGGCCCTTTACCCGTTGGGAGTGCCTCCCTGATGTGGAAAATGAAGCCGGAAAATGAGCTTTCTCCACAGCCTGGCTGAGCCACGTTTTCACTCCGTCCATTTTAGAGAAACAGACTTCCTGCCTCCCTCCGACCAGGTTTGGGTCATTGCACATGTGATTTAAAAATTTTTTTTTAATATTTACTCATTTTTGAGAGAGAGAGGGAAACAGAGCACAAGTGGGGGTGGGGCAGAGAGAGAGGGAGACACAGAATCCGAAGGAGGCCCCAGGCTCTGAGCTGTCAGCACAGAGCCCAGTGCAGGGCTTGAACCCACGAACCCTGAGATCATGACCTGAACCGAAGTCGGATGCCCAACCAACTGAGCCACCCAGGCTCCCCAATGTACATGTGATTTTAAATTTATTTGGCATTGTTTTCTCAGAATCCTGCATAATTCCTGGCACATAGGATGCTTTCAATAAATGTTTACTGGATATAATGTCTGTATTTTATAGTTTCAAAAGCATTTCAATAAGAAATGGTTGCAGTGTTTTCCTCTATCCATATAAGAGTTCATGATATTTCTGTTAGAAGGAAAGATTAGCCTTGTCTCTTGGAGAGAGTGATTTTATGTTCTGGAAAAATAGAATCATACAGCTTTTATTTCATTAAGATGTTTAGAAATATACTTGGAAATATGACTTGGAAATATTTTTAAAGGAAATTACGTTATCCTGTAGCATACTGTCTAGATGTTCCTGAAATAAACTATGTAATGAAAATCTAGACCCAATTCAGATTTCATCATACACGCGCGCGTGCGCGCACACACACACACACACACACACACACATCCGCTCACACATACAGACACAAGTATACACAGAAATATATGTGACATCACAGATATGTATACACAGAATGTGCCATCAAGGGAAAGCATACTGGAAGTCCAAATATCTATTTAAAAGCAAGGCAACACTTGAACTTTCTAATCTTTAAATAACAAGGTTTTTATACATTTAGGGAAATTACTCTTCTGGTAGAACTTCTTTTTTTTTTTTTAATTTTTTTTAACGTTTATTTATCTTTGAGACAGAGAGAGACAGAGCATGAACAGGGGAGGGTCAGAGAGAGGGAGACACAGAATCCGAAACAGGCTCCATGCTCTGAGCTGTCAGCACAGAGCCCGATGTGGGGCTTGAACTCACTGACCGCGAGATCATGACCTGAGCCGAAGTCGGCCGCTCAACCGACTGAGCCACCCAGGCACCCCTCTTCTGGTAGAACTTCTAAGAAGTGTCCGTGAGTTGGGGCGCCTGGGTGGCTCAGTCGGTTGAGTGTCCAACTTCGGCTCAGATCATGATCTCACGGTTTGTGAGTTCGAGCCCCGTGTCGGGCTCTGTGCTGGCAGCTCGGAGCCTGGAGCCTGCTTCGGATTCTGTGTCTCCCTCTCTCTCTGCTTCTCCCCTGCTCACACTCTGTCTCTCTCTCAAAAATAAATACAGATTAAAAAAATTAAAAAAAAAAGAAGTGTCCGTGTGTCGATAAAAATCACTGGGTTGTGCCTTTCTTTCAAGATTGGTAAGGAATAGCTCTGTTCACATTTTTATATTAAATAAATATGAAATGTTCTTAATTTTTTAAACTATAAAAACTCTGAAAGGTCTGTTGGAGAGGTCAGTTTCCTGCGCGTGGGTACAGCGTGTACTCTTAGGAAGTGTGGAAGAAACTCCCGTGTCACATAGAACCCGAAAATTCTTTAAGGAAATAAAACTGAAAAAATAGAAGCAAAACTCCACTGGGTCCTTCTCGCGCCTTCTTGTCTCAAGTATCGGCAAGCATTTTTACCCTCATGTGTGCATGGACCTTATTTATCATAGGGATTCATTTTCAATATTTTATTTCAAATTTCCCTTCCGTGTTTTGGAAACACTGCCCACCACGGGGTGCCACGATCGTATCACTGCGTCAGGAAAACAAGCAGCACCGTGAACGATGGCAGATGGCATTAAAAGTTCCACGGAACCATGTCGTGCTTCCCTTTACGTCTACTGGTGACGACTGTGAGCATGGGCAGTGACGTGTCCACTCTCCAGGGCATTCCAGGTCAGACACGGACTCCGCCTGGCATTTCAGGGCTCGATCCGGTTTTCTGCCAGGTTGCGGATACAATGCTCTCTTGACTTGGACACTGCTTACCAGAGTTCACCTTAGCGCGTGCTTAGTTGTGTGTTTTTCCAAAGTGCAAATCATACCTTCGGTAACTGAACATCCTTGTTCTGGAAAGTAGGCAGGAGGGTAGTCTTGAAATACGCCGAGAAACTCGAAAGAAAGGTCCCGGCGATTCACGTCACACAAAATACTGCTAAAGCAATGACAAGGGCAGCCCCCTACGTGGCATGCTTTTTCAAGACCACAATGACCCCAATAACGAAGTAACACCATACAGCGCGAGGACATTGCCATTCTGAGCACAGTGTCCTTTTTAACGTCGTTATCTAATTACTAGAAAGTCTTGTAACTGGTGGGTTTGTTGTTGGTGTTGAAGGACCAGATCCCCTGAGATTCGGTAAATACTGGCCCGATCACCTGCAGGACAGAAGGACGCACAGATTCAGTGCGAGCAGGAGGAGGTGCCCCACGCACCTTCGCTTCTCTGAACTGTCAAGGAAAGCTGGCATCCCGCGGGCTAACCCACACCACCCAACATCCACACCCGTGACACCACGTCAGGTGCTGAGGGAGGTTCTGTCTGAAGGTGGAGGCACTGAACCCTCGCTGCTGCGGGGCTCCATGTTGGAGGATCAGGACCACCAGGCTTGGGAGACCCCTGTGACTCAGTAGAAGAACATTTTGTCCCTGATCTTCGAGAATTGCATTTGTATGTCATGACATGGGTTTGTTCTGGGTTCTTCCTGTCTGTGGCTTGTTCACCATCTTGAATCTGTAGGTCTACGTCTTTTCAAACCTTGAGAAGTTTTCAGCCATTATCTCTTCAAATGCTTTTTCAGCCTCACCCTCTGTCCCCCTCTGGGACCTTTTCCCCCAGTTTATTTTCTCTCCGCTACTCACATTGAGTGATTTCTCCTCCTCTCCTTTCCACTCGTGGTGTCATTCACTGCCTTTCGTTCAACTTATTTATTGAGGTTTTAATATTCATGTTGTGTTTTTACTTCGAAAATTCCCTTTGGCTCTTCTGGACATGCTGGGCAGCGTGTTATGGGATTCTGGATCCTATTGGAATGTTCTCTCTCGGCAGGCTTCCTTTGAAGGAGTGAGGGCTCCTCATTCTGGGCGGGATGTGACTTCCTGCTCCCCACGGGCTCTGCTGACACGTGGAAGGGGGTGTGCTCATTACCCTGGGCACTGGCGAAAAGCCTGCCCCTCCCCCAAGGCTCCCTGACACCAGCCCTGGGGGACAGTGACGAGCTCCCAGTATGGTGAGGGTGAAAGTGTAGGACCGTTCTGTCGTGCTTGGTGGGCGTAGAGTGGTTACTGCCTGAAATCAATCTGTCGTGCTAGGCTGCCTTTCTCGACCCTTTGGCCAGAGAAGAGGCTGTTCTTGGAGCTGGCTTTCTCATCTGCACGTGTTGGCATTTCTGGGTCGAGGGCTTCTTTGTCTCCAGGTTTGGGATCTACGATACAGAAGAAAAACCCAGGGGCTCACCACCACGTCCATCCGTGGCCCTGATGTCCTAGACGGTCTGCCTCTTGCTCTCCGCCTCTCAGTCTTTTATGTGTGTTTCACGCACAATGTTCAGAATTATTAGCTACACTAGCAGCAGGGAGAAGTGTGTCCAACTCCATCCTTCTGGAATCAGCAATCTCTGTATGTTTGGTGTGAAGGTCATAGACTGAAAAAAAATTAATCTCCTCGTCTAAACAAACTAACTCCCTCCCAACAGCTTAGCATTTCTGACTCACGGTGGAAGGGGAGAGACTACTATATACACACAAGCACATACGTATGTGCGTGTGTGTGTGTGCGTTTGAAACATGTGCTGTTTCCTTGGGAATGCTGATTGCATATATTGCATATCAATTTACCACTTTTATTATTTCCATTATGACATTTGTCCCTAGTCCAGCTCAGGTCCTCTTCTGAATTAAGAATCCTAAGACCAGAGTTGAGGAGAGTCGGAAGATC
>NC_056690.1:92650552-92658052 GCF_018350215.1 Panthera leo | reverse complement strand
CTAGATAAAATCGGGTAATTTCTCTGATACACTAAATAGGAAATGGGATCTTTCTCGAAATTTAATTTTTCAAATTACCTCGACCAAACAGAGGGGAGCCAAATCTCACAGTTAAATGTGAAGTCATTTTAATAAGATGATGAGACACACGAAGAAACGGAGGGTAGATTCAGGAAGTTTGATCTCTGTCTAACGTACAACGATGTCAGGAATAGATTCATCACCTGGGGAAGGTATTTGACCCTTTGTCTCCTCAAAAAGATAGATGAAAGTGTTTTGTTTCTTAATCACATGCCTTTGCTAGGTTCTTTCTTAAATATGGTGTCAATATGGGCAGGCTAGTCCTAAGGTTAAGTTGAATGAGAAGGAAAAGGCCGGTTGGCCCAATAGTGATGGTGGTTTTGTTGGTGGTGTTGGTGGGTCTGGCGATGGAAGTGGTGTTGTTGGTGTTGGTTGTGGTGGTAATGAAGATGATGATGGTGTTGTTGTTGGTGGTGGTGGTGGTGGTGGTGACGATGGTGGTGGCAGTCTAGCTCAGGGAGAGGCTGAGGTTTGCAGAGACAGAAGTGGGTAACACCTGGGGAAGAACTCAGGTTGGGGATACAGGTGAGAGCTGCGGTCCCGACTTCATTCACTGCCCAACTTCATGCTAGCTTAGAAGCTGAGCACCTGGCCTTTGAGCTGCTCTGTTCTCATTGAATGAGAAGCCTGGACCCAGTGATCTGGGGGGGCACTTTTCATTCCAACACTCCAAGATGCTTCACACAGAGTTTATACACAACATACACAGTGTTGCTCCTGTGCCCAGTCCGTGGAGTCTGGTGGGGATCTCCATGTGTGTGAGCCCTAGCCAGACCATTTTGTGGATGAGCATTACAAATTACAAACATTTCTTAAGAGCTAAATCTAAATATACATCAACTCTGCACTAAATATTCTATATACATGACCTCTCAACCCTTAAAGCAAACTCAAACCCGGTCACATAAGTTTTATTATTAGTGAGACACTAGTAAATTTTTGTGAAACAAGGATAATAACTAAGCCTGTCATAAATGTATAATAATAATAATACTTCCATAACTTAAATATTTTCAAGAGGCAGTGTGACACCTTTGGCAGGGAACTACTTTGGATTCTAGGCTTTTCGATCCTGGAGTCTTTCCTTCTCTGCATATATTTCAACTTTTGTCGCTCTACTTACCCTTCATAACCCTGCCTGACGTACCCCCGTCTGGGGGAGTTATTTCTCACATCTTCAGCAAGACATCATCTGTAGTTGAAGGACCAAGAGCCTCTACACCTGTATCTCACGTCAGTCGCAGCTTGAATTATGCCAAACACGAGCCCAGCTTCCAACAAAGGATACTCTCCCTGCTCTTGATAATTTCCATAACTGACCTTTGTTTACAAGAATGTGGAAGAGTGGTTTTTTAATAGAAGTGAGGGTAGGGATAATTGCAGAAAGGTGCATTGCCATCTGGGAACTATATGTAAGTAGACATAGGAAGGTGAATCCTTTGATCTCGTGGAAGTGGTGTTCATAATCAACAACCCCTTTCTTCCAGTTGAATATGGGGTATCTTTTTTAAATGTTTATTATTTATTTTGAGAGAGAGAGCACATAAGCAGGGGAGGGGCAGAGAGAGAGGGAGAGAGAGAGAGAGGGAGAGAGAAAGAGAATCCCAACCAGGCCCTGCACTGTCAGCGCAGAGCCCGACATGGGACTTGATCTCACAAACTGTGACATCATGACCTGAGCCGAGATGGAGAGTTAGATGTTCCACTGATTGAGCCACCCAGGCACCCCTGAATAGTGGATGTTTTTATTGTGTTATAATTACCATATAATAAAATACAGGTACACCAAGTGCTCAGTGTAATGACTTTGGCTGTTGTAATTAGCTGTGGTATCACCATGGAGACAACATTTCCGACACCCTGAGCAGCCACTAGGAAGTGATTTTTTTAAATACATCCTGTGTTATACACAGACAAGTTTTCGCAAAGTGCACACACGAGTAAGCAATCAACTTAAAGCTTCTGCTCCTATCAACTCCCTCCTACCAGTGGGAGCAGAAGACCCATTTGGAAATGCAGAGCTGACCCCCTGGTCTTTTCTTCGAAGACGGTGAAAACTCTCCTTCCCTCTCTTCCGTTACTGTCTTGCTCTGCAGCTGGCACGGGTGCCACTCAGAGGCTGGTGCCAGGGGAGACATCGTCGCCGAGCATCCTCTTTCTCACGCGTAAAATCCAGCTGGCTACTCGTGTCTAACAACTGTCCTCCAAATACCTCTGGATCAGTCTCGGCTGTGCTATCCCCATCCTCATTGACTTCGGCCAAGTTCCTCTCATCTAAGCAACTTGAAATACTTGAAATGGGGCTTCCAGAGAAAAAAAAACAATCCCCATAATGTCCTTACAGGACCCTCACTGACAGCTCATTTCTTTATTATTATTGTTGTTGTTGTTATTTTCCTGCTGGATTGCTTTCCTTTGCTGACCTCAAGGCTAAGGTCCTGGGCCCCCTCTCTTCTACACATAAATAAAAGGATCCCAGCTTATAATTGTGTCTGTGCTTGAGCTCCCAACTGGCTCCGAACTCAGGTGGCCCACCTCCTGTTTAACACTTCCCCTCGGTGCTGAGCCTGCCTCTCACCTGGAACACGCCCTCAACAGCATTTGCACTGTGGGCCCTGATCTACATACCCCCAGCACTTCCTGTCTTGGAAAAGGGCGGTCCCATTCAGCTCACATGAACCGCTAATCCCCAGTCTCCCCCACTCTCCCCTACACTCCAGGAGCCCCATCAGAGGGATTGCCTCTGCTTTCCGGGAGTCCCTTCCATGGCTTCCTGTATAGCCAGCTGCCACCTGCTGGCTTGTTCCACTCATGCCCCCCAGTCCCCACCACACACTGCAGCCGAGGAGCCACAGACACATAAGCCAGGGCCAGTCATTTGCTGAGCAAAATATCCCCGTTGCTGGGCCATCTCCTTAATGAAAATCTGTGCCTCTTGGGTATTCCAGGAAGACAGCGGCCAAGGCAGCATCCTTTTGCAACCCCCCCAAATTGACCATGAAACAAGAAGACCAGCGAGGGGTCCCAAGAGAGCAAATGCAAAAACCAGGAACAATCCCCATGGTCCAAAGCAGCGGTGACACCAGAAGGTGCAGGCACTACACATGTGTGTGCAGCTGGCCCTGGGCTGGGAGGATGCAGGGCCCAAAGAAGTGTCTCACAGACACAATGCGTCGACTCAGACTCCCTGGAACTGGCAGTGTGGCGATCTGAGGGGAGCAGCTGACATGGGGACAAATGTCACCATGTCTCTGGCTGGCGGGAGGAAGGGCACATGGGGGGCCCTTGGAGACTGGAAGAGGAGTTCTGAGAACCTCTAAGACCAACCAGTTAAATTTGTCTTCTGGGTGAGATGTTGAGCTGAAGGTGAATTTCTAGGCACAGGATCTAAATTTAATGGGATGGGAGAAATGGAAACAAATAAAAATTCTATATAAAAATGGAAAAGGGGAAGTGAAGAGGTGTCAGAAAGCAATGACCTTAGTCTGAATGCTACCTGCAGACAAGGGGTGAGGGAGCTCTGAATTACAAAGCAAACATAGAAACCACAGAACCAGGGCTTACCTAAAAGTTCAAGTTTATGCAAGTTTACACGACTGATTTTGCACAAAAATGCACAACAGAAAGTATTCGAGTCAGCTCGCCTTACTAAGTGGTTATAAGAAAAAGAACACGAAAAAAGACAACAAAATCACCGAAGGATGATAAATACAATGCCAGAGAAACATTCCCCCAAGAAGCTCATGCAGAATAACATGTTCTTTCAAAACTAGGCAAAAAACATGAAGATGATGACAACACTGAAAAAAATAACATGTATGAGAATTGTAACAACAAAACTCAGCAATTCGGTAATATGGTGTGAAGGAAATCGAAGGGAGGAAATGGAAGGAATTTCACTTGAGAATGAAATGTTAAACTAGAATGCACACACCAGCAAATAAGAACCAATAACGCCTTCTGATCATAGAGAATGAAAATGAGCAAAATCAAAAAGAAATGACAAAAGAGACAAAAGGGATACAAGGAGAAGGAACCGAGATGTAAAGCAAAGAAGAAAATTCCAACATACGTATGACAGGAGTCCATAAGGCAGAAAATCAAAGCGAAGAAACAAGTAGCAAAATCTATAACCCCCCAAAATTATTCTGAAATAATTATTGTTTAAAAAAATTTGAAGCCACATGTTGAAAAGGTACAGCATATATCAGAAAGTATTACTGGAGAATGTCCAACATTGTGACATGCCAGTCGTAGGGAAGAAAATCAGTTGGGGTTCTAAGCCAAAAGGCCAAGTAAATTAGACCAAAGTAGACAGTGAAATTTTAAACAGCAACTCTTATTCTGCAAAAACAAAGGGAGTAACAGATTTAGGAAAATCAAGGAAAAAGAATGTGAATCAAGAATCTTCATGACTTGTAATTTGCTTTGGAGTATAAAGGCCACGGACAGTGCCAGGCAACTAGCGAAAACATCAGGAGTATCGCTTCCATAAACCCTTCCTGGGGTCTGTGGACAGCGAGCTGCAGATTACTAAAATGTGTGGAAACGCATTGACTGAAGCTGGTGGTGAGTGTTCTGTCCACGTAGACAGGAGCCGAGATAGGCGTTAAAGGGAGAGCTTCAGGGCTCCGGGCTTTGGCAAGATGGCGCAAAATGTGGTGGGCAGGGTGGGCACCAAGACATTCCTGCGTCTCAGGAGGCAGAACACTTAACAAGGAAGAATGGAAATACAAATAAATGCAAAGTAGAAGAGGTTAATTAGGTTAGGGGCGCCGGGGTGGCTCTATCGGTTAAGAGGCCAACTCTTGACCTTGGCTCAGGTCGTGATCTCACAGTTCGTGAGTTTGAGTCCCGGGTCCGGCTCTGCACTGACAGCGTGGAGTCTGCTTGGGCTTCTCTTTCTCTCTCTCTCTCTCTCTCTCTCTCTGCCCCTCCCCTGCTCACACATGTGTGTGCGCTGTCTCTCAAAATAAATAAATAAACTTAATTTTTTTTTTAAAGGAAGAGGTTAAAACCCTTTGCTCTAAATTTGAAGCGGAAACTCCCAGGAGCGATAACTAATACAGTAGCAAAGAACGGACTGGGGGTTTGAAATATAATTTTCCACAAAAACAAACAAGATAGAGCTTCTTGGAAGTATCTAGCCGTGCCGTGTAGCCAACACGCTAAAATGGGTTACTTACAGTCACGTACAAAGGGCGCAGGGTCGACTGGCCAGTGGTGGGGAGAGACGATTAGATACTAAAGGTGAGTGAAACTTAGTCACCTTTATGAATCCATAAAACTTAGGGGAAAAAATCATTGCTCTCTGTGGCAGGCAGAATGAGGGCCCTCCGAATACGTCCATGTCCCAATGCCCAGAACCTATGGACATGTGACCTTGTTTGACAAAGGTCACTTTGCAGTTGTGACGAACTTAAGGATATCTAGGTGACGAGATCTTCCTGGATTATCAGGCTTCCTGATATCATCACAGGATCCCTGCAAGAGGGAGGCAGGAGGGTCAGGGACACGGCCAGAGAGGACGGGAGGTCAGAGCAGACATCAGGGAGGACATCAGGTCCACCACCTGATGGCAAAGGGCACAGCCAGGAGCCGAGGAGTGCGGGAGGCATGCAGAGGCCGAAGAGGGCAAGGGGACAGATTCCTGGAGAGCCTCCCGAAGGAACGTGGCCGTGGACCCATTTACACCTGTGGCCACCAAAACCGTGAAACGATAAGCCTGCGCTGCGTGAGGCCCCTGCATTTGGCAATAACTTATTATCGCAACGAGAGGAAATGGGTCCGGAGGGTGACACGGAACCAACTGGTGACCCTGAACACCCATAAGTGACAAGTAGGACTCAGTCACGCCCCAGCCCTTCCGGTGTGAACCCTGCCTCTGGTTTTCTAAAGACCGGATGCAAAGAAATGCCTCTTCACGGACATAGCCAAGCGAATACACAGAAGAAAATGGTGGAATGCTGTTACTATTGTTATTTTACAACGTCCGGCAAATTCATGGATATAGTCGTCCGGCGCCCATGGCTGCTGATGTCACAAAAAGGAGAAAGAAAGTCCTCCCGCCGTCAGTCTTGCCAAAACCAAACAACAAAAGGCAAGCAAGCGAACCTCATATCCGATTAATTCTCTGTAAATAACCAGCTTACAGAAGATGCAGGGAAAGAGAACCGTTGAAAGCCACCGTCGGGAAGCAGTCGGCACCAAAAGTCCTGGACTCCTGAGACGTTAATCACGGGGGAATGAAGGGGTGAAAACAGAACATTTACAGACAAATGACGCTTTCCTAAAAACCAGCAGGAAGGACATAAACTGCTTCGGAATGCATCCCTAATGGTAAAACACCGGGACGAGATGGCCCTGGAAATGAAGATGGCGCTTATCTCGGGGGGGTGGGGGTGGGGTGGGGTGGGGGGAGCAGGTGCGCGGAGGGAGGCACAGGCCTTGGACTCACTCCCCAGCGGGTACTTTCCTGCACGCTTCCTCTGGTTCTGTTTACTGAGATGGGGACGTTAAACCGAGGCAACGTGAGATGCCGACCCGCGGTGTGGACAGCAAGACCCACTCCGTGCCCGGGGAAAACCCTCCCCCTCTCCCTCTCCCCCTCTTATCCCGCTCCCCCTCCTCCACTCTCCTCCTTACCCCTCTCTCCTCCTCACTTCTTCCCCCCTCCTCCTCCTCTCCTTCCCCTTCTCTCCCCTCCTCTACTCTTCCCATCCCCCACTCCCACTTCCTCAGCTCTCTGCCTCCCCTGCTTCCCTCCCCTCCTCCTCTCTCCCCTTTCCTTTGTTGCCTCCCCCACTCCCTGCCTCAGCCCTCCCCCTCTCTCCCTTTTCTTTATGTTCCCTCCCCACTCTCTCTTCCTCGGCCCTCCCCTTCTCCATCTCTCCTCCCCTCCCCCTTTCTCCTCTCTCCTTCTGTTCCCTCCCCACTCTCCCCATCCCCCACTCTCACTTCCTCAGCCTTCCCCCTCTCCCCTCTCCTTCTGTTCCCTCCAAACTCTCCCTATCCCGCACTCTCACTTCAAAACCCCTGCCCTTCCTCCTCTCCCCCCCTCCTCCTCCCTCCCCTTCCCTGTCTCACCCCTCCCCCTTATTTCCTTCCTCCTCTCTCCCCTTCCCCACTTTCCCTCCCCGCTCCCCCTCCCTGTCTTACCCTCCCTCCCCCCTATTCACACTTTCTTGTTTCTTCCAGCACACAAAGTGCTTATTTAGAGATCCTCTAACACGCCAGGCCCCTGGCACCGCAGGCTGGGTGTCCCCTCGTCTCCTCACCGTGCTGCACAGGCTGGTGCACACGTGTCCACCAGAAGGCAACCGGCACGCGTCTACACGTAAAAGGACACTCTGAACCCCTACAAATGTGCTCTGCGTTTCTGTATCTGTCGTCCTTTCCAATTCTTGCAGAGAACCATAA